>NW_027499140.1:0-71082 GCF_021521415.1 Bidens hawaiensis | reverse complement strand
GGTTAGTGACACATGTACTACACAGAAGAAAGTTATACAAAAAATGTCAATTATAAATATATTGAAATATATTATTAATTTTGTATTCATATGAATGAATAATTTAATATGATGAAATGCTTTCGAAATGTATACAAAAATGAAATGTTTATAAAGTCATGCCTAATAATTATAATATTATGAAACTATTTCATTTACTTAACTACTCACTAAACTTTCTTTAAGAATCTAACTATACTATTAAAGCAATAAGCTTTATGTCAAAATCCCCCATTCCTATTGGTTGATTCTTATACTTTCCATGTTTATCAATGGCTTCTCTAATTTTCTTCTTAATAAAATAAATCAATAATATATTAAAATAAGATTCATCAATGCTATTAAAGTATTATCTTTCATTTTCATTTTGAATATTTAAATTTGTCATTTATATCGTAGCTATATTTTAAATATAGGAAATATATAATCATTAGTCATTTAAATATAGGAACCTAATTAAGTTAATATTTTAAAATGGTAGCTATAGTTTCGAAAACCAAATATTCAAAATTTCATTTTAAATATTTTATTATTTTTTGTTGATTTCATTCACCACCTTTGTTAAGTTTTTAGATAATATATAATATATAATCTAGATAATTATTTGATATTTCATCAATAGAAGAGATTACAGATTTAATACAGAGATTACGGATAATATATATATATAATATAGAGAGATTACCGATTTAAAAAATTTAAATTTTGTTTAAATATTTCTCGTTGGATAGAGGTACGGTGTGCCTACATCCCACCCTACTTATAGCTTTGCTGTTGGTGGGACTAAACTGGTATGATTAATTGATTGGTATTGAAATTTTGTTTAAATATTATATTTATTTAAATTTATCAAATTTATAAAGTTGTAAAGGTTTGTACCATTCATGTTCAAGTTAGGAAAGGATGACCCATTTGATTTAGGAAATGGTTTATTTACGGAATTTGTAAATTTGAATAATTATTGTATATTCTTTGAATATAATTAATTTGTAAATTTGAATTAATTATTGTATAAGTTATGGTGTAAATTTGAATGTAAATTTGAATTAATTAACAATCATTAAGTTTTACTATAATTACGGATGTTGACCTATTGACCAATTGACTTAATTACGGTCCTTAAGTTTTAACAATTATAATACAAATTCATTCACTTATTATTTTTCAACAATAACAATTGAGTTACAAATCCATTGTTGACCCATTGACCCATTGACTTACTATTGTAAACATTGACTTATAATTACGATTTACTAATTTACTAATTAACAATTTAGTTACATATATATAACAAAATTATTAACTTTTATTTTCACACCTTATATGAATTACATTACATAATATATGGTGTTATAATTGATGATTAATTATATTATTGTAAACAATATAATTAGTAACTTATATTTTTTACATTAATTAGTTTATTTCCGTATGTTTAAATATAGTCAACATTTAAATTAAATAATATGGCATTTATACTAATCTAATATACTAATCTAATTATGTAACATTGCATTTTAGAAAATTCAAAATTTGAAAATCCTTTAATTATGATTTCCCTTCTATTCGTTGTTACTATAAGTTTTTTGAAAATTTTTGAAATTTCCTAAATTTATGTTTCTAATCAATTAAATGTATACATTCCTTCTATAATTTAGTCTACCCTAATTCATATGGTATAAATACGTACATTTGATAGGTTAATTCTTACACCTTCAAAGCCTCTTTATTAAAAACAATTAGCTTTGTGCGAAGGTTTTTACTTTTTGTTGTTTTTATATCTTCCATTTTCTTATTCATTTTTTTGCTTTAAAGTGTTATTGTTCGTGAATCCAGAAATTGGTATTTTCCCATTTCCTTTTGAAGATGATAGTGATCAAGAAATTCAATCCGAACACTTTATCGATGGTTTGATACTCTAACCTTTGTTGTTTTAAAATTTTTAAAACCATTTTTGAAATGTGTGTTTGTAATTCTTTATTTCTTTTAACCTTCAGTGGGTGATGAGGAGTTGGAAGTTAATGACGAGATAGTTAAAGACATTTCTGATGAGGAATTTGATTATGAAGCAAACAACTTTGTAGATATTGTAGTTAGCAAGAGATTGGTAAGTTATTGGTTTTCTTAATATTTAGTTATTATACATGTTTTTTTCCACCTTATATTCTGTTAATATGAAATGTTTTTGACACGTTCCAAATTTTTATTGTTAGCGTTTGCCCGTTGAATTTGCACGTGAGAACGGATTGGATGTTGAAACGGATATGATTCTCATAAATCCCTCTGGATAAGATGTTTTAACCGAGATACGCATTGAAAAAAAAATGGCCTTAAAGACCGCTACCGGGTTCTTGATTGGGAACAGTTTTGGGTTGCTAATCGTATTCCAATTGGCCGGCGTTGTGTTTTCGAGTACAACCGAAACACGCGTTCGTTGATACTTTATGAAATTCAATGATCAATCATAACATTTCCTGGTAGAATCCTAAATGAAGTGTTTTTTGCAGGTTGAAGCCTTTATGTTTTGGAACTTTTTCATTTTGGTTATCCATTTTAATGTTAATGTAATGACTAAGCACTAACATGCTTACTTTTGGTTGTACATTTAATATTTGGAATTTAAGGTTTGATGTTGAATTTTCAGTTTAATTATGTGTGTTTATTGAAACTTTATCTTATTTTGTATTTACATTTTGTTTTAACTCAAATGGTGTTTAAGTGTAACTGGAACATCAAATGGTTTAATACAAAAATTTGCAATACGTATTTTAATGAGTCATTATATTTTGTACCATTCATGTATTTAATTATTTGTGTTCCTACTATTCAACTTGAAATGTTAGTAACATTAAGTTCACTATATGACATGTTGTTATCTCCAACTATTTGAAGTTTTTATCAACCTTGACACCGGTTCTTATGGTTACAAATTAAATATTATAATAATTGTGTAATGTATATTTATATTTTAGTATACAATTATACTAATTATCTCATAGACGTGTGTATTTGATAAAAGCTTTAATCAAGCAAAAAAATAAGCTTTATTTCTACTAATTATACTAATTATACAATTATACTAATTATCTCATTATATTTTGTACCATTCATGTATTTAATTACTGTATTTCTATTCGTACTATTCAAGTTTATATGTTGGTTACATTTAGTTGACTATATCACAGTTGATTAGTTCCAATTTTTTTATTTTTTTTGTCAACCTTGACAACACTTATGCTTACAAAGTAAATATTTTAATTATTGTGTAATCTATATTTATTTTTTTTTCAACGTACTATACAATTATATATTTGTTACTACCGATTTTTTTGTGGATTCCTTTAATACATATACCATTTTTAAACTGTTAGCATTAATGTTAAAACATTATACACCACAGATTTTGATTCTATAATACAAATTTTAGTTTATAATATAAAAAAAAACTTGTATATCATTTCCCTCAAATTCAGCCCAAATTTTAGTACTCCGTATTATGCACTTGTACAAACAAACAATTAATCCTATAAATTAGCCCAAATAATATTCACTCATGATTATATTCTGAACTTGTATTGTGGCATAATTACCGATATTCTCCTTTTATACTTTACATCACATTAAAGCAATTATTTGTTGAAGTCTATAAATTATTATTATAGCTTGATAGTTTTTTTTATAATTTACTCTTTATTCGTTACAAGGTACAATTTCTGTATTTGTTATTACTAATTTTTTGTTAACCAGTATGTTAAATAGCTAAATTATTGATATTCAATCCTATAGGTATTGAGAATTCACATTTGGTTTTTCCACTATTTTCAAAAAAAATTACGATGTAACATTTTAAATTGTATTTTAATTAATACACATTTGGTAATTATGTGCGTATTCACAATGATGGTCTCCTTTGTACTGTTATTCATTTAACACGTACCATTTTAATTTTCTTGTAGATGGATTATCCTGGGTTTTATGTATGTTATGATTCGTCTTTACAAGTAACGGTAATCGAAACATCTTTGATGATATATATATATATATATATATATATATATATATATATTTTAAACATATTTACAACATTAATTTTTTTCCAATAACCGATTAATTCTTGTATGATTTCTTTTAACTAATAGGCCTTACCCAGTCACGCATATGTCCAAATATTTCCACATACATTTGATGTTCATCGTGTTCTTATTGAACGTCTATGGGATGAATGGGTTCTTGAAATTCAATTAGTTGAAGGTAATTATATATTCATATCTGGTTTGTATCTATTAATCAAGGAATCAGGCTCTCAATTTGGTGATTATCTGGTATTTTTACCAATGGAACAAAATCAATGGAACTTTATATCCGTCCATCATAAACCACGTACGGATTTCTAGGTTTATGACTCATTTGTTGTCGACCCAACTTTCAACTATCTGGTTAGTATAATTTTTAATAAATGTTATATCTAAATTATATTATTTAATCATTATTTATTTTTTATTATTCAATATAATTATTTTGTAATACAAATATTGTAGGCATTGAGGGATGATCAATTAAAGACATACCGTACCTTAAAACACGATTACAAATGGGTTATAAGTAATGTTGATGGAATGCCATGGGATGTCCTTTTAACAGTTATACCCAATACTAATAAACATGGATTTACCACAGGATGGTCTAAGGTTGCTCATCATGTTTCGTTAAGAACCGATGATTACATAGTGCTTGATACCAAATATTACAATGAATTAATATTGCATGTGTTTAGCATTGACCGTATTGAGCGCATCAATTTTGGTGTTCATCCTGATGACCTTATCGACGGTTTTATATTCTAACCTTTTTTTTTTAATTTTTAAGTAGCATTTTTGAAACATGTGTTTGTAATTGTGTATTTCATTTACTTTTCAGTGGTTGATGAGGAGTTGAAACTTAATAACGAGACATTTCAATACATTTCTGACGAGGAATTTGTAGGTGGAAGCGTTTAACTTTTGGTTGTTTTTCATTTTGGTTATCCATTTTAATGTTAATGTAATGACTATGCTACATCATATTTACCTTTGGTTCTACTTTTAATATTTTGATATTAAGCTTTGATGTTCAAATTACAATTTGATTATGTGTGTTTATTGTATTTAAGTTTATGTGATTTTGTATTTAGTTTTTATTTTAACTTAAATGGTGTTTAAGTGTAATTGGAAAATCAAATGGTTTAATAAAAAGTTGCAATACATATTTTAATGAATCATTATATTTTGTACCTATATTAGCATTAATCGGTTAAAATTTTAAACTATAAAATCGTGTTACACAACTACTAAACCAAATATCATAACTTTCATATCTATTAAATCAACACACATCCAAGTTTTCGGATATTTGGATCAAAATGTTAACCAGGGTCATTGTCTACATATTATAGTTTCAAATTTACAATAACTTAGTCTATACCCAACCACAAAAAACATTCCACAAAATACATAAACATCTTCTTTCATATCCGGGAGCCATCAAGAACGGTTTATGCAATTGGACCAGATTACAAGTTATAAATTTGGGGAGGCGTTTTATCGAAGTTAAGGTAATTTCACGTACTAATATTGGGTTTTGAACTTATATAACTCGTAGTGGTCTAACTCCTTCAGATAAGAAACTGCCATTCAAGTTAAAAAGAAGACAGTTCCTGTTACGGTTTGTTTTGCAATGACTATTAACAAAAGTCAAGGCCAATCACTCGCAAGAGTTGGCATATACCTACGAGCACCGGTGTTTACGCATGGTCAACTATATGTTGCTTTATCACGAGTAAAGAGTAGAGACGGTGTTAAAATGCTTATATTAGACAAGGAAGGAAAAGTGACAAATAAAACTACAATAAGGAACTATTTAGTAATATATGAAATTGTTATTTTTAATCTATTGAATGATTGTAAAATGCTTGTTATTTTCGTTTAAAAGTTATGTTTAATAAAGTTTTATTTTGTTACCGACGTTATTAACAATTGTATATTCTCTTTATCGTCTCCACATGTATGTATGAAATTATGTTTCCACTTTCATATTACCGGTTCGTGTTACAAAATTTATCTTTTTTCACCCGTGGCGCCCACAGGTCAATAACCTAGTGATCAAATAAGAATGCAAGCATTGTTATGATCCTTAAACTCTTATTGTTTTAGCCTATAACATTTAAATACAACAGCGGAAAATAATATAAAGAAAGTCAATTGAATGTTTATGAATCCACTTGTTGACACCGTTACCTAAAAAGAAAAATGTAAGGCCCCGTTACCGGTAGCCCTACTTTCGTGTTGGATTTACTCATAAACGCAGTTCTAAATATCAGAGTTAATTAAAACATTCGCGGAATATAAAAGCTTTCATAAAACATTTCATAACAAAACACGTCTTGTCTTAAAACATCATTTTGTCTTTCAAAATTAACGAAACATTAAACTTAAACGTCTTGAGTCTTCCGATGCCAGCCTCTTATTCGGTGCCACGTGTCTCCTCAAGCGAGCTGCCTCATCCTACTCACCTGCGTGCATACTAAAAGTCAGCTACGCTGAGTGAGTTCTAGTTAATCACATAATCATACAATACCTTCTTACGTTACATACTTAACCTCTTAACTTTCTTTCATACACACATAATTGCATATACTTTCATTCTTACATTCATACTTTCTTTACATACATAATCATACGTTTTAAAGAGCCTTTCGCCCTATAACCTCACAGATATTATAAGGGTCTGGTCCCTAACATCACAGATATTATAAGGGTCTGGTCCCTAACATCACAGATATTATAAGGGTCTGGTCCCTCTTCGTTACCATACAACCGTGCCTTTCCTTTGTTTATTAACTTTATCGCATTCATACATATGAGCAAATACATTATACTCACCTTATACGTAACACTACAACCTGACAGTACGTGCAATATCCGAAGATCGTTCACGTACTGACAAGCAATCATTCATACATTTCACATCATTCATATAAGGCATACACTTATCACTTAGGATAAGTGTATTAACAAACATATCGAGTATGCACACAGCCCCGAAAACATAACACAGAAGTGGGGCTAGAAACTCACCTGAACACGGTTACGTTCACCGTTAATCGTAATCCCTTTCCTCAGTTGTGCACGGCTGACTGTATAACAAGTATACATATCAATTAACTATCACTACTTATATCATCTTTCTAATCTTAATTACTACCCACAACGAACGGGGGTCCGGGGGCAGCGCCCCTGGCAGCGGGGTCTAGGGGCGGCAGCCCCTGACAGGGTCCAAGGGGCAGAGCCCCTGGCTGGGGTCGAGCTGCCAGGTCAGCTTGGAAAAATTTTATTAACGTTAACTGTCTTAACACATTTTTCATTAGGTTTTTAATTTATTTTCTAATCGAACTTGACTTTAGGCGAAGTTAAACCTTAGGCGAACTTAGCTTTAGGCGAAGTTAAACCTTAGGCGAAGTTAAACCTTAGGCGAACTTAGCTTTAGGAGAAGTTAATCCTTAGGCGAACTTAGCTTTGAAGGCGAAGTTATCGTTTTGAAGGCGAAGTTTATGGTTTTGAAGGCGAAGTTGCCCAGTTCGCAGACGAAGTTGCCCAGTTCGCTACGGGTTTGGTTTTTATCACGTATTTTGGCGATTTTAATACCCTTGTTATGGTTCGACATCACCCACTAACGTTCCCTAACCATTTCGGTCGTATATATATACCCCGTATATACTATTAAGCTTGGATCTTTAAACTTTAAAGGTCAAGAACATACCTTTTTGTGCTCGTTTGGATCTCGTTTAACTTGTTTAATCACAACTAATCGTTCACTCTCTCTCGGATCTTGTTCGTTCCTCTCCCTCGGCCGCCGGCCGTATGGCGGTGTGTGGTGTGTGTGTGTTTTGGAGTGTGTTAGAGAATAAGATGGAAATGAATGATGGTTTAGGGTTTAGGGGATATTTATATCCCTTAAAGCCCATGGACCTAAGGCCCATTCTCATTTAACCCATCTCAATTAATCTAAGTCCATGATCCGCTCCTTACTCGATATTAATTAATTAATAACGCGAAATCACTAAACGTAACTTTCTTTATTCAACATTAAAAATTTTAGGATGTTACAAAAAAAATCAAGCAAATGTAAAAAATAAAATTAGAAATATAAAATACATACATACATACATATATATATATATATATATTTATATATGTATACATGCACACACACACACACACACACACACATATATATATGTCAAAATTTGAGAAATCTTAAAATGACTTAATAATTTGATTAATTTAATTTGTCTAAAAGTATTAAATATCGTAACAATAATATTATATAAGACATTTATGAACGTATTAAAAGACAATTATTCAAATATTGATATTGATATATAATTAAGGAAATCATTATTGTTAGTCAAAGCAGTTATTAAATTTATGTCATAATCATATTAATTATACATCTATATACTCATGAATAACTATATAATTATGGTAATACGTTGAATAATTGACTGAAAGTTTAAAAGCTGTAATATAATTTGTTGGTTATTCAAAAAAATAACTACAATATAATAAAAATCTATAAGACCTAAAAACAAAATATAAATAATAACGCGATAATAGCCGAGTCACAAACTCCACATACTGACTTAAGTCACAAATCTGTTAGCTATGAAGTTTGAGAAATCTTTACTAAATAATTTATATATAATTACAAAATTTAAAATCAAATTGGTTATTTAAAAAATACTTCCAAAATTTATGGAAACATTTATGATTTTGAAACATTAAAATGGAGGGTTTATTTTAGGCATTAATTTTGACAATTATGGATAATTAATAAATAGTCAAAAATAAAAATTGAAAACCTTGATGAGATTGAAGATATGAACACCTTTAAAGGTTTGTTGCAAGATTGATCAAATTCCATATTTATAATGAGTTTAAATTTGTTATGAATATTAAGAGTAAATTACGGGTATTATATAAAAGAAAAAATAAATAAATGTTCAGTTTATTATAAAGGAATTTTTAATTTAACTTTTGTTTTAATTACATTCAGTGACTTTTTAGTTAGTTATATTAAATCGAAACAATAAAGTTGTATTATACTAATTTTACTAAATAATGTAGACATAATTGCAAAATCTAAAATTAAATTGGTTAATAAGAAAACTTTAAATTATGGAAAGGTTTTTGATTTTTGAAACATTAAAATGAGAGTTTATTTTAGACATTAATTTTGACATTTAGGGATAATTAAAAAATGGTCAAATATAAAAAATGGAAGTTGAGATTGAAGAGTATGGAAACATTTAAAGGTTTGTTGCAAAATTGGTCAAATGGGTTTAAATTTGCTATGAATATTAAGAATAAATTAAAGGTATTATATAAAAACAGAAATAAATAGAAGTCGGTAATAAACTGGAAAATAAATTATGTAAAAAGAAAAAATAAAATTAACACACATGTTAACAATTTATAGAAGTTTCACGATTAGATTCACACATGTTAACAGTCAAAATAAAGATTGATCATATAAAGATAATTTAATGTATATGAAATGTGTAACCTACATATATACATAAATAATCGTAACTTAATACCCATTCTTGTACAAAAACAAAGCCATTTTTCCAGCAAATATTCTTTACTGGCAATTAGCTATTTTACAAGTTGGGCCACTATAAACTGAAATGATTAAAATTAAATTAGTATTACATAATATATTCTCCCGGCTTAATTAAAAATAAAAACATATATTTTGGTTTAGTAATAATTACCAGTGACGGATAGATGCGATTAGAGAAATTTAATCACAACCTAAATAAACTATTCATTGTATGGAAGATAGGGCAGTTAGAGAAACTTCAACATGTCCATTGAATCTTGGAGTTTGATGTATAACCAAAATAGATTATAGGAAAATCATATTACATTTAAAAGCAATACAAACAACAAAGTGCAAAGAAAATGAAATGACAATGACAATAATGAATAAACATGAGAATTGACCATTAGCGTATAATAAATACTTTACCGGAAATATGGAAAGTCGGCAGAAATGGCTAAGCCGCAAGAGAGACAGAGAGAGAGAGAGAATGTAGGTTTGAGTGAGAGAAATGGCTAAACTGAGGTCCTTCAGCGGAATTCACCGCTTGTTGATAGGTTTGAGGTTCCTCTTCTACCATGTAGGTAAGGAAATCAAGGCCGAAGGATTTTCCAGTCCTTTGCCGTTTACTTTTCCTGATTTCAATCTCCTCTGTCTCAGATTGTTCCCGAGGTTCATCTCCATTACTCTCGTTTTGAATACTTTCCTTAACCGGTCTAGAATAACTCGGTTTTCCTTTATCTAAACATGGGAACATATGTTCAAACCATGATGCATCCTTTGATTCTATTATGGTTCCATTGTTTATTCAAGGGTTCTTGGAATCATGCACAAGAAATCGAAATGCACCACCGGGACGGGTATATCCTATAAATACACAATCCATGGTTTTGGGCCCTATTAGTAGGCGTTTTGGTGGAGTCACCACTACCTTGGCTAGGCGCCCCCACACTCGCAAGTATTGATATGATGGTTTATTTCCCGTCCATAACTCATATGGCGTTAGATCTTTCTACTTATTCGGTATCATGTTCAAGACATAATTCGCCGATAAGATTGCTTCCTCCCACATGTTCGGGCTTACCACAGAACTTATCATTATGGCATTCATCATTTCTTTCAAGGTTCGGTTTTTACGTTCCGCTATGCCATTTGATTGAGGGGAGTAAGGAGGTGTGACTTCATGTATGATTCCTTCTTTTTTCACATAAGTCAACAAAAGGTGAAACATATTCACCTCCTCGGTCACTCCTTACTCTTTTGATTTTCCGATTTAGTTGATTCTCAACTTCGGCTTTAAATAAGATAAACTTATCAATAGACTCGTCCATACTCTTAAGTAAGTAAACATAGCAATACCTTGTACTATCTTCAATGAACGTGATGAAGTACTTGTTCCCACCACGAGTAGGAATTGCTTTTAGATTACACACATCGGTGTGAATCATTTCGACGAGTTCGGTAAATCGTTCAATCTTTTTGAATGACGATCTCGTTTGTTTTTCTTCAACGCAAGTTTCACATTTATTATTTGAGTCGATATCGAATGTTGGTATGCAATTAAGTTTAATCAAACGTTGAATGAAATTAAAATTAACATGACCTAGTCTACCATGCCAAACATTAGAAGACTCAAGCATATAAGCAGAACTAGTAGCATTCTCATTCATTTCATTAAACACGGTTACATTCAACTTGAACATACCATTGAGGGCATAGCCCTTACCAACATACACACCATTTTTGGTCAACACGACCTTATCAGACTCAATCACCATTTTGAACCCAAACTTGTTCAACTACCACCCCGACACAAGATTCTTACGAATTTCGGGAACATACAACACATTTGACAAAGTGAGTTCCTTTCCCGAAGTCATCTTTAAAACCACATTTCCCTCACCTTTGATTTCGGCCGTAGCGGAGTTTCCCATAAACACCTTTTCTCCATTAGTCACCTCTTTGAAAGTGCTAAAGAGACTTTTGTCAAAGCACACATGACGGGTAGCCCCCGTATCGACCCACCAATCTTTGTTATTGTAACATCGTGAAAATTTCGAGTTCAAAATGTCAACTTTCCAAAGCCTAGGGACCAGAAATGTCAAAATTCCAAACCTTAGGGCTTATAAAAATTCTGATTTTCTGTCCCATCGCGTATCGCGAAGGGGCAAAGGACAAGCCCATCGCGTATCACGAAGGGCTTAGTAAAATCTTCTAGAAGAAGGTTAATGGCGATACGCGATCGTCGTGGAACCTACGTCATCGCGTATCGCGATGACGTGGCCTGACACCTCTGGCACAAGTTCTGCCACGTGTCCACATGTGGCACACCGTCTGCCACGTGTTCCGAAACGTGGTCACACGTGGCACATCGTCCGCCACGTGTCTACACGTGGCACACCGTCTGCCACGTGGCAACAGGTGGCAGACCTATATGGTGACTGGCCTGGCCTACGTCGCGATACGCGACGGGGTGACCAGGAAGCCATCGCGTATCGCGACGGGCTTCCAGATTTTTTCTATAAATAGCAGGTCCGAGATCTTCATTTTTCACACCCAAATTCAGTATTCCACTCTCTCTCTAACATCTCACTAGCAGTTCATAACCATTTCCTTGATCCACCTTGAAAAGCGTGTCCTGATTCCTCGATTTCCATGTTCGTTTCCTCGAAGTTCGTGCCACCTTCCACCGACGTACCCACCAAGAAGAATTTTGTTATCTTCCGACACCATGGTGATTAGTCTCGAAAGGCGTGCCGACGAGTGGTGAAGTTTTGGTGTTCATCATTTGGCGTGATAAAAGATAGGTGACGAAAATAAGATTGATCGAGAAGAAAAATAAGGTGAAGCGGCATTGGAGTGCTGCTCAAGTAATTAGGGTTTCCTTAAGCCAACAAAGGTTGGCGTAACGCCAATGAAAATAATAATAAAATATTATAAAAGGCTTAAACCTTAAAGTCGAGGTTATACTTGATACCTCGATAAAAGAAAAGAAAACATAACAAAGAAAGAATAAAAGAAGAAATTATAAATATCGATAAATATATATGTGTGTGTGTGTGTAAGTATATGTATTCTTTGTTATGAAAATATTATTTAAGTAATAATAATAACTATTCTTAAATAATAAAGAAAAGAAAAGAATACATTTCTTAGAGAAGAAGAAATGTAGGGTTTTTATAAATAAACTAAAGGTTTATAAACTACTTTTAAAACTAAAGGTTTTAAAGTTAAAGAGATTTTGAACTAAAGGTTTATCAAGGTAAAGATTATAAAATAAGACTAAAGGTCTTAAGCCGGATTGTATATCCAAATAACAAATGGTTATACTCGTACTATAGGTGCAAGATAGCAAAGACCCTCGGACGGTGTTTGAAGCCGATCCCAAATTGAAAAAGTGAATAAGCCCCCAAACTTTACAAACTGTTTTTCAAACGAGTCAAACATGTTATATGAAAATGATTTACAAGGGGCTATGTGTTCCTAAAACCGTTATAAATAAGAGTATAAGCCTAGCCCTCAGGCTGTAGTATCGTTTGTCTAGATCCTTACATATGTGGTAGTACGCGGTGGGCACACCGCACCACACCTGGTCGTAGGACGCTTTCCCACAGGAATCACGACCATGTGTATACAT
The DNA here is from genome assembly GCF_021521415.1 of Bidens hawaiensis. Classification (NCBI taxonomy): domain Eukaryota; kingdom Viridiplantae; phylum Streptophyta; class Magnoliopsida; order Asterales; family Asteraceae; genus Bidens; species Bidens hawaiensis. The sequence continues at coordinate 57,767 of NW_027499140.1, read as the reverse complement.
ACGGGTACTTAACTAAGTCGAACGATGTGGTGTTTGCTGAGGTATTTAGTGTAACTCGAATTTATAATCGTGTTGTTTTAGCATTGTTATTCCTAAGCCACGATGGGCCGAGGCAGGCGTAGTCTCGAGGGGTAATAAAGTAAAAGAAAATATTTTTAGCGTCAGCATATTCACCAGCATTCGTTGCTGACGTATTTTATTTACATTTTGCAGGTGAACAAAGTTAGAACTTGATGAACGAAGAAGCTCAAGATATCCTATGGCTCGGATCTTTTTGCTTAAACTTATAAATATTAAAATTGTGGTTTGTAAATAACAAGTAATGCTTTTGTTATAACGTAAACGGGTATTTTATAATCCCGTCTTTTGTTAAGTAAATATTATAAATTAAATCCACACGTTTTAAAAGACTTCCGCTTAAACACGTAACTCTGATTTATTTACAATTGTGGTACCAATTGTTGGTCATACTCCTAGGCCTTAGATGGGGGTTTGACAGTTATTTTGCCCAACTAAGTTAACTTCGGTGACCATAATCGAGAGGTCCGTGACCACCGCAACAAGGTTCTCAACCTCTCGAACCATGTTCACTTGTCAAGCATTTTCTTTCTTTGGAAGCTTGCATACATTGGCCATATAGCCTTGCTTTCCACAATTATAACAAGTTCCTTGGAACTTCTTCTTCTTCCCAACTCCCCCCTTAGGACCAAGGTTGAAGCCTTTCCCATGATTTTTCTTTCCACCATTTTTACCCTTTGAAGATTGGCCATGTTCAACCACATTGGCCTTTGTTGTTCCGGGACCGTCAATTCTTTTTAGTGCAATTTTGTTATCTTCTTCAGTACAAAGACGAACAACAAGATCTTCAATGGTCATTCTCCTTTCGCTTATGCTTGAGATAGTTCTTGAAATCGACCCAACTTGTTGGTAGCTTTTCAATAATACAAGCAACTTGGAATGTCTCACTAAGCAACATTCCTTCCGCATGAATATCATGAAGAATAACTTGCAAATCTTGGACTTAACTCATAACAGTTTTTGAGTCTATCATTTAAAGTCCAAGAATTTAGCCACCACGAATTTCTTAGTACCGGCATCTTCTGTTTTGTATTTACGGTCCAACGACTACCATAATTCTTTGGCAGTCTTGGCCTTACAATATACGTTATAAAGTGCATCCACCATGCCATTCAAGACATAGTTCCGACACAAGAAATCCGAATGATTCCAAGCCTGAACCGCGCTCACCGACGGCACATCCGTTGCCCCCTCATCAACTTGAGGAACGGTTTCAGTCAAGAACTTCGCAAGGTTCAAAGTGGTCAAATAAAAGAACACATTTTGTTGCCACTGTTTGAAATTCACACCGGTGAACTTCTCCGGTTTCTCAGCATAAGACGTGACTGCACTAGCCAGCGGATCAACCAAACCGGTTGTGACAGCAGCAACAGAAGTCACGATTGAAAAAACGGCAGTACTCATGGGTTTGGGATTCCATTGCGGGCTCGGGTTCTGGAGTTGCATTCGTGTCCGTGCGGGCACGCACAAATTCAATGAATTTCTAATCCAGAAACTCAAATTTGCACTCCCCACCCCCCTGCGCGCGCGTAGGACTTGTGGTAAAACATGTCATAAAGATTTAAATGAGTGGTAAGGGTTCTACCTTAAATACCACTCATTATTTTGTTCCCAATCCGATGTGGGACAAACATTTTACCACTTCCTTCATTCACACACTTAAAACTTCTAACAATTAATATTGTACTGCTTTATGTAACACTTGTAGCATGTGTCAAACCAGAGTTTTTGACTAAATCTATTGGATTTGGTAAAAATGGGTTGTCAACAATTTTTCAGCTTTTCTGAACAAGTGCTCTTAATGCGTTATATCTCATACCATTATTGGAAGTGGTAATGGTGAAAGTTTGTTGGTTTTTTTATTTTCTTAACGATTTGAGAAAAATATTAATGTTATATAACAAGAGCATGACTTTGTTGCATGTATTGTCATGCTTGCATGCCACCTCAGTAGTGCTCAAATATAGTTAAAACTGTACAACAGAACTTCTAATGTCATATTTGGATTGTCATTTACACTATATAAAAGATGTTAATAGATGCAACAGGTATACTCACCAACTAATGGCTAAAATGGATAATTTGTAAGCTTCGAATCGTGGTGTTTGCTTATTCCTAATTCAAAATGGGCCCAAGAGTAGTACTAGAAGATATGGATGCATTTCGGGTTATAAGGAAAAAGAATTGCTCATATTTGGGATTGGACTTGACGCATATTAAGTCCAAAATTAATCCACTCAAGCTAAAAGGGGGACCTAACAGCATGTAGTGACTCGAACCATGATAATTTTTGGGTCCATATTATCAAACATCATAATTTTAGTTACGTATTATTCGACCCGATTACTTGATTCTTTATTTGATTATGTTCTTTTGTCAATGCATCGACAAACATAATTAGTGATATTAAGTTTAGATCTTTTTATACCCAATCATGTGTAGTAGACAGGTTTATAACCTAGGGGTGGGTTAGCGTACAATAATAGCTTATCGTACATTACGTACGCGACCTTTCAGAGCGTTAGATTAAAAACAAGCGATGGCAGTTTCGTAAATAACCCCAATAGTAGGTCGCGATCAAGCTCATCGATTACAAATCGACTCTTATCCAAATCCGGAACTCATCGCTCTATCTCATCCAATTTATAATCTCTAATCACAGCTTAAAGTATGAAATCTCTAAAGTATGAAATCTCTTAAGTTAAAAACCAAATCAAAATCGAACGTCGTTGAACATCAATAAATCTTCCAAATTGATCAAAAAATTATGATTTAATCAATCGAATTGATGTGTAAAAGTATTTAGATTCTTCAATTGATTATGAAATTGCAAAAAATAATGCACTCAATCGATCTTTGATTAGGGTTCAAAATGTTACGTTTTAAACGTTCTGAACAAAACTGAAGACCTTTAAACGTTCTGACCAAAAATGAACATCCTTAAACGTTTTGACCAAAAATGAACATCTTTAAACGTTCTAATACGTTCAAAAAAGTTTAGAAGTTCATAACTTCTAAACTAACAAAAAAGTCCTGAGTAAAAAGTTTTAATATTCAAGCCAAATTCCTACCCTTAAACATTCAAATGTTAAACCTTTAAACGTTTATGTTTAAAAGTTTAAACTTTTAGGCAAAAAAAGCAAAAAAAAAAAAAAAAAAAGAAAAATTAAACGTTCAACTTATACGTTCAGACCTTTAAACGTTTGGAAGTTCATATCTAAAATTAAACACCTATAATCTCGTAATCATCAAACAATTATCAATCGACCGTCAATTTGATCATCGATTCCATCATATGAACAAATATGGAACGTCTGCAACTATGTTTCTGCAAGTGACGTATTCCAATTCAAATCAATTGAAGCGTGTGCCTGCAAATGACGCCGGTGATAATGGTTGAATCGATGCAACAGTTAATTAGGATAGAAACGATTTAAAATAATTTACAAATTTGTCATTGCGTGTTTTTTGAAATCTAGAGTAGAGGATGTCGCGTACGTAATGTACGATAAGAGATTATTGTATTTTATATGTAATTAAGGTGTTAAGAGATAGAAACGGTACTCATAAGTCTGTCTTCTTAGCACCAAAAACACATAAAAAGGAATTCAGAAACAAAAGTTTATTGTACTTTGTAGAAGACGATATTGTATTATAAAATTCATTACAAGCAGAAACTAATAGTCATCGCTTCTTGATACAACCTCTTTGCATGTTGGACGGAGTAAGATTGTGTGTTCGTGCTGAGACACGAAGCTACCCTTTATGTCACACAAAGGCGGGTAAGGCTGCAAAACCACATGTTACCATTCCAAAAGCAAAAATAGAATAAATAGAAAAAAAGAAATTAAACATACCTGAATAACACCAGCATCACACAGATTCTTGAGAGCCATTAAATATTTAGTCTCCCCGAGTCGATCTAAATAACGTCTGCAGAATGCCAGCGTCGAGAAATTCTTATCAATTGTTGCCAGAAGCTGTTTTGCTCGTGGTAACCGCAACGGAACATGGCCCACATCAAAGTTTTTCATGTAATGGCTGCACTCCAAATCTTCTCTCACATAACCCTTACCTAAAATAAACACAATATTTGCATTTGTATAACTTTCTTTCTCAATAATATTAATAAATATAGAAAAGAAATAACTTTTACCGGTAGATCCAAAAGTTTCAATTGCGTAGAATTCTCCCTCTTCCATTTTTGTTTGTTCTCCTCCTTTCACAATTGGAACTGATTTCCCAGCATGAATTTGATACGGTCCAATGCTATGTCCATTCAAGTTCCGGACACTTTTCACTAATAAATGATTAAATACAAAAGTAATCAACTATATTTTAGATATTCACCTTCTATAACGATATTTAAAAAGGTATAAATCTCAATAAACACATTCGACTAATTTGGTCGGTTCCATATTTAACAAGGTTTCTAAAGTATATACATGTTTGACTGGTTATTATCCATTTAAAAATAAATGAGTCAAAATTGCCAACTCACAAGCACTAAATTTCAGATCAGTGAATAACGCAAAACTTCTGTTGGGAAAGAATTAAGAAACACAAGCACGATATTGATCAAAGCAATGATCATCCTTTTTACTAATATTATACAAAGGCTAAACCAAACATAAACCAGTAACCTTATCAAACTATTTATAGTAGACTGGCTGTTTGGTAGTCTCTTAACAGTCATTAAGAGGCTACCTCTTAATGACTCATAGCCTCTTAATGGTTAAGAGGTAGTCTTAAGTCCGAACAACTCAAACTCTTAATGATTAAGGTGGTGAATGAATTGATAAAGTTATGAGTTTGAGTCTGTTAGGTTAACTAATTAAGTTTATCAAGTTGTTTATATTCATTATTATATTTATCCGTTTTATTAGGAGAAGTTCATAAGTGTTGAGTCATAGTTGGCTTCTAAGTAGCACGGGAACGGGAACGGGTACGGGACCAGGAAACGGGGACGTTACAGGTACGGGAAACGGCAAACATCAAAAATCCAAGATACGGGTACGACAACGATACGGCAAAAAAAATATATAAAAAAATACAAATATATTAAATAAAGTCCAAAATAGATATATATTGTTTAAGAATTAAATACGGTATTTTAAAACCTAGAGTTACAAATGGAATATACAAACTAGTGAGACAAGATTGAAGAAAAAAAATCACTTATGTAAAAGTTTAAAAGTTTCAGGAACTAGATGCAAACAAGTGAAAATATATGGGTTAAAAGTTAAAAAAACTAAACTTATTTAAACCTAAAACCTAAAACATTCCAGCCACTATTTCACACCTCCATCTTCTTCTTCCCTCTTCTTCTTGGTTTTCCAGCAGAACTGAATTCTCCACCGGAATTCGCATGGGTTTGTTATTTGGTTGCCAAGTACTTTGTAGTGGCATATGGCTCTAATGGAAACGTCCCCGAAACAGTTTTGGATCCGTCCCCATTAACCGGATTCGTTTAGGAGACAATCCGGATGCGTTTCGCCGGCGTTTCCGTCCCCAAACCGTCCCCGGGACAGGGACTCAACCCTAATCGGCATTTCCGTGCATCATAGGTTGGATTAGGTTTTAGTCTAGTTTAAATAGTTTAATAAGGTTAATGCTTTATGACTTATGTGTGGTTTAAATTTCAATTTTATCATAATAGTCAATCATTCATTTGATCAATATCGTGTTCGTGTTCCTTGATTGACAACATTTTCTGTAAATGTATCTTTATGCTGGAAAAAATGCAACGAAATGCTAGCAAAGCAAAAGTATCTTGATGTTATAGACTATGATACCTTGAAAAACCTTCCCGTTAATTTCAACCTCATATGATTCCATGACTTCTTGAATTGCAGCACCAATATCACATAGGCGGACATCAATCCCTGCTTCCTACATACCAGGAAATGATAATTTCAAAATTAATTACCAGAATGTCATCATATCTAGGTTTTAATATGCGCATGTCACATGATACAGTTATAAAATCGCATCACACGATGTGGTTCTATGAGGTCTGATCCAATCTTATGCGTGATGCAGTACCTTATTCGGTTGGCCCATATTTTAACAAATTAGACCATTGAGCAATGGATTTGAGCATTTAAACAAATCTAACCAATTACAAAACAAATCTGACGAGGGATGATGTAAATATTTATAATTTAGTGTTTATAAATTAAACCAATGATAGAGCAAATCTGACGAGGGACGATGTAAATAATTATAATTTAGTGTTTATAAGTTAGCAAGTTTAAACATTATCTATAACGAACGCTTCACATATGTAATGCGCGCGCATTGCGCATCACACATCGGATTTTGGGATCAAAACACATCAGATGCAACGCGTTTTTCAAAACCAAGAACCATGTTATTACAGATAATAAAGAATATTTGCACAAGTTCATATAAGCCATGTTTTTATTTTATTCCTTCAGCTCCCAAATACAAATGCAACCTGCTTGGCTAAAACATGATCTGATGAAAGGGTTTGACCATCGGTTGACTATCTAAAATGCCCCTCCAAAAGACATGAAAGAAGTAACAGCGGAAAACTAAATTTAAATTAAAAACTACACAAAAAGAAATGCCGCATTTATTTTGGAATTAAACTTGTAACTATTTTTACTATTGCTCATGGAAGAAACACATTTTCAATTATAGAAACTTTTTTTTGGCATGATGCGCATTATTAGATCATAATTGCTTACCTTGATACCAGTATTTGTGGCTTCACGAGAGGCCTCGAGTAATGGATCAAACATAGGATTGAATGCAACTGTGAATGCACAGTCCACTATGTGTCCTGAAATGCGTTCCAACAAACAAAAATGAAACTGTGTCGAAACTGAAAACAAAAGAGATGACAAAAGTTATATAATGCCAGATCTCTAACCATTTATATGAGTTCCAAAATCCAATTTCATCACATCATCATACTGAAGCACGGTTTTATCTCCAGAATTGGGAGTCCAATGAGCTGCCACCCTGCATGGTAAGATATGTTTACAATCAAGAAACTAAAAATAAAAATAAACAATAAAAAACAAAACAGAAAAAGGTACCAGTTTAACGAACATCCTGTAGGGAACGCAATGCCAGCTTGCAAACCATTTTCAGATATTAACTTACGGACAGTGTTCTCCAAGGTTTCACACAGATCAACCATCAGCATTCCAGGCTTTATAACGCTCCTCATATATTTCCTCACCTTGTTAAGAAAACAAGCAGTAATAAACATTTATTATCCTCAAAATCCAAATATTAGTTAAAATAGTAGCAAAAGACATGAAAAAGAAAAGAAATAAAAAACCTGACGATGAACTTCAGCTGCTTGTCGTATCAAATCATACATAGGTTTTTCTAAGCGCTCTAAATCCCTCTTTTCTTCAGACGTAGTCCTCCATAAGTTACTGAGAAAGAAACAAAGTATTAAGATTCAAATAAAACATGCTAATATGCAAAATGGGCCCTTACTCATCCTTGTATTGCTGAATTTCACCCTCAGGAAAGTGTCCTTGTGGGAAAAGTTCTGCAACCGGAATGGTAGGTGGATCGGTTTGCTCCTTTGTTTCTTTCTTCTTCCTGCGATGATAAGTAAGAATACTGAAAAACTAGGTATTTATGTCAAATGCAAATCGCGAACGTGTAAACATTATACGAAGCCTTACTTGCTTCTGTTCTTCTTTTTCTTCTTTTTTGCAGCTTCCGGAGCACCAGTTTCTATAACATGCAAGTCCGGTTCTTAAAATAGTTCAACACATAGCATCAAAAATCGCAGCACGATAACTAGAACATTTCCATTCATGTAAACTGAATATTTTTTGCAGGATTTTGTCCAAAGTGATCAATATATCCAGAGAGCATACCCGTATTCAAAAACATTAAGTAAAACATTCATAACAGCCACAATAAAACAAACAATAAAAACTAAAAGATTATGACAGTCTGTCTGTAACCAACTTTGTACACTCCCTCCATCTATGCAGTTAATGCGGGAAAACATAATATTGGATATTGGTCAAGGATCGATTATTGCGGTGGGATATCGATAAATTTAACCGCAGTCATTGCTACAATTGTTGGCAAGTTGCAAAGAGTTAATTTGTTAATGGTAGTAGGAGGGTATACTGAATTGTTAGTGTTAAATTGCTTTCTTTGGGGCTGATTTAAGACTTAAAACACTAAAAAATGACTTAAAAAACAAATATCAGTTTGTTACAGAAAAGCAAAATCAGAGAAAAGCAAAATAGAGAAATAAAAAACAAACAACCTGAGGAATCCGCCAAGGATAAATCATCAGTTTTCTCATTCAATTCTTCGACGTCATCAGGAACTTGTAAACCGTTCGCCTCTTCCTTCGACATCTCTGTGTATAAAGATGAAATCAATGAATGAGAGATTAAATAGAAAATGAATATCGTAAGTAAGTAAGTACGTACTGAGAAGAGAATAAATCAACGAGCTGAGCGGCCGGAAGCAGTGGTGAATTAGAATTAGGGTTTGTTTGTACACGATGAGTTTTATCGCAAAGGGATCATGTTTGGGTGACTTTTAAATTTGATTATTTGATTTTTGGACACACGTTTTGTGTTTGTTATTGTCTTTATGGTCCTTTTTTTTTCAAACCGTTAGTAACTTTTTTTATTTTTGTAAACCTAAATCAAATCATAGAACTTTTAAACTGAATCAAACCAAATCGATAGTTACGGTTTGGGCTCGTTGAGCTTTTATACAATATATCCAAAATAAGTTGTTTCAACAAAATAAATGGCAAAACTTACGGGGTGTTTGGCCTAGCTTTTTTAGCAAAGCTTATAGTTTTTTTAGTTTTTTTTATAAAATAAGCTTAACTTTGTGTTTGGTTTAGCTATTTTAGCTTATGTTTATAAGCTTATATAAACTAACTTTGAAAAGCTTATTTGAAGATGGTTTTTTAGCTTTTTTGAAGAACCTTATTTGTTTAAGGGGGTAAATTACCATTTGCCTTCAAATGGTTATGGATTAATAATATTGAAGCAACTTATTACTAAAACAAATTAAAGAGTTTAAACAAATTAAAACTTCAATTTTGATCATATCTAATAACACACATGTGTGTATACATAAATGCATATGTCAAAATTTAATTTAATAAATTATTATGGCTCGGTCCGGTTTTATATGGTTGGTTCTCGGTATAAACCGTAAACCAAACCAGTCACTACAGTTTAAAAATATTGAAACCGACCGGCCGAAAGTTAGGTAAAAAAACCAACCGTGAGACCAAACCAGTGACCGATTTATGTGGTTTCACGGTTTGAAACCGAACCGTGAACACCCCTACTTTTTGTTTTTCAATTACCCAAACACTCCATAAAGTATAAGACTATGCGTAGTCATAATGCCCTACCTACTTTCAGGCATTTCAAGTCATATGACGTCCATTCAGCATTTCAACATTTTACAAAAAAGAAGTGCAGTCATAACTCTTCTCATAACTTTTCAGCAATTATTAGTTAATCATTATTTTTCCTTTTTACATTTTTATTTTTTTAATTAAAACTAAACAAATAATATTTTATTAAATAAATAAACATTACATTAAAATTAAAATAAAAAACTACTCAGTTCCATCGTCCTCGTCTTCGTCTTTAGAGCGAATTTAAGAACCGGCTGATATCATAAATAATATAAAACTAAAACCATATAATTTAACTTTAAAAAACTATAAAGATAGTTACGTTTTGTGAACAAATGAAGAGTATGGACTAAGAAGTTGAAGTTGACATTTAAAAAAGGGGTTTTATAAAACTTTCTTTTAAATTTGTTTGACAATGGTGCAAGCTTCTAGATGCTTAAATCATTTTTTCTGAAAATGGTGCAAGCTTCAACGTTATGTAGGAAACGCTTGGGAAGAAACGTTGTAACATCCCAAGATTCATTTAACATTTTAAATGAATCAGATTTAATTAAATTATAGAAGATATTTGTAATTATATAAAGTATGAGGGGTTAAGTGTCATTAGATGAAAAGTAAACATGTAGCCATATCGTTACCTTATAAAAGTAGTCACCATCTCATAACGTCCTTCTTTACCAAAATCCCGTTTTTGTGAGAACAACCTACAAATATCCGACGATTCCCGGAGATCTAACCGTCGGATCGGTCTTAAATTTGAACAGAGAGTTCATGGAATATAAGCGAAGACTCGAACTGATAAGATCTTAGATCAGAGGTCGGAAAGTCCGGTTTTTATCAGCAAAACCGTAACAATAAAAACTGAAGATTTTCGGCAATTGTTTTGGTTTTTCAGCGACTGTAGCGGCGCTTTCCAGCGACGAAAATAAAAGAGATTCGAAGATCTTGGCGAGGCAGTTCCGTGGCTGCTTGAATCGCCTAAATCGAGGTTCATTTGATATGGTTTTTGGTTATTCGAATGATTTCGAACATAAACATCACAGGTGCGATTTTGTTAAAAAGGTTTACATTTCGTATACGAATTTGCATGAAACTTGATAGGATGATAGATCGGGTCACGATTATTGATAAAGTAAGGAGCTTGTTAGTAAATGGGCAAGTTGGCTCAGTTCGAGTTTAAATGGTTAAGGTTAGAATGGTAAAAAGATGAGTAAATAGTGTCGATTTGACACGAAAATTCATAGGACGGTAAAATGGGTTATAAGGTGTGACAATTTGCTAAAAATTTTCACTAATATAATCTCGATTAAAAATAAAATTTCATCATTATGAGAAAAATCTTCTTTATTAGTGATCTAGACGTTTCAAGGTCCACAAAAAGTGCAAAAATCGCAACATAACGAGCATGACGTGGAATAACCTCGGGTAACGAGTCAAAAAGTAATAAATCCTTAACGGGGCTAAATGATCTCGAAAAATTAATATACATATTAAAGTAGTCGAGACAATGTAGAAACTTAATTTTAGAAGGCTCGAATCGCAAAAATTTCAAAATAAGTAACCGAGTGTCGATGGACGACCCGATAAGGACCCAACGTCAACTATTTCCAAAAATTAGTTTCTTAGGCTTGTATTATCTAGAATCCAATTTCGTTTAAAGTCTAAAAAAAATTATTAGAAACGAGAGTCGTTTGATTAGCTAAAGTTCGTTATACGTTAAAACGGAAACTTAAGATCATTTGAAGCCTTTGTCCAGCTGGAAACCTGTTGGTTTTGTAACCTAGAGGTCACAGGTTCGATTCTGGTTTTTGAAACATTTTTTTTTACTTAGTTAGGGTTTTATAATAAACACAACCAGTGACCAGTCCACAAAACACCACACAGCGCCTCCCCAGTCTCGTCGTTTAACAGCCGCAGATCTTCTCCATGATTCCAATTTATCAAACTATTACTTCTCAAAGCCACCACCATCAGATGACTTTGAAGCTGACTTCCAGGGATTCAAAGACCGAATTCAGGATAACAATAAGCCTAAGCCTTTTGTTTTCTCAGCCAACAATAACTCATCTGGTAATTCACTTTTTTTTTTCATTAATAGTTTAAGGAATTTGTTATAGGTAAATTACAAGTCATGAACTTGAAGCTTCTAGATCTGACTTATCAAACTAGATTGATGACATATAAACTAGTGTGTTCTTTCTTGTTATGAATTGCGTATTCGTAATAATATATATATATATTGAAATATAAAGCTTTTAGAATACCAAAACTAAGTCATTTGAAAATTAATTGATCTTTAAGCTATTTATTTGTCCCCAGCCTCTGACCCTCTTCAGCCCCTGACTGCCGGCAGCCTCACTCCGTCAGCCACTCGTCCTCGTCACTCCGACCATCGTGGAACGTCGGCAACCTCACTCTGTCAGCCACTCAGCCATCCCCGTCCTCTTGCCATTGCCTACTCTTACTCGAATCCTCTAATCCTCCCACTTTGAAGGTAAGTTTACATTCACAATTCATTGTTAAATGTTAATTGTTCTTGACTTCTTGTAAAATGTTAATTGCTCTTGATTGTTAAGTTATTTGTTAAATTTAGTTTTAGTTTGTTAGATTGTTGGTTTTAATTTGTTAGTTTGATAGTTTTTAATTTATAATGACGGTATCTCTTTTATTATTTTATCGTATTTTTATCATGTAATGAACTTTCTCGAACCATCGAACCGACCCGAATCTTAAACCGACCCAGATTTTTTTATACCCGACTCCATGAAATTGAAACGTCTAAAAGTAGTGCACCACCCGGAAAAAAATCCTGGATCCACCACTGTGTGTTGGAACATTCTCATCCACACATCCAATCATTACTCACCACTCTTCCATCTCTTTCTCTCTATAAAACTCATGGCACAAACACACACATACACACACTCAAAATTCAAATATTAAACACACACATGCATAATCATAATCAAGAAATCATGGAGGTATAAGATCAAGAAAAACTATGAAGAAATTAAGGAAGAAAAACACCATTCTCACACCTATAATATCACCATTCTCATCTTTCAAATCTCCAAGAACAAGTAAGTTATGTTTATAAGTTAATTTCTGTGGTTAATTTGGTTAGAATAGGTGTTATTGGGTTAAGAATGATCTTAGAGATTGAAAATTTGGATGCTTGTGTATGTGTGTATGAGCCGTGAGTATGTGTATGTGTAAAGGGAAGTATTGAACCCACCCATACATGCATCTTGAAGATCATATTTGGATTTATAAGATTAATTAGAAATGTTGTTAAAATATTGGATGTTTAGGTGAAATCATGGATGAATTTGGTGTTTGAGCTTGATGTTAGGATGAACTTTGGTTAGTTAATTATCAATAAGGATTAATGATATGAAAATAATCTATTGAATTGCTAGTATTGAAATTGAAATTGGCAAGAACTTGTTCTTAATTTTGCAATTTAGGGATTTTTGGATAACTTGGGTAAATTGATGATTTTGATGAATTAATAAAGATGGAAAGTGATATTGATTAAGATTGAGGATAGGTAGTATGTTATAGGATTCATAATATATTAATTTGAAGAACAATACTTGAAGATGATTGTTGAAATTGTTAACTTTCTAAATAAAGAAACTTTGTTACTTGAACAATGGAAGAATCAAAATCTAAATAGAACAATAGGTTGCATGAAACCTTGTCAAAATTGTTGAATGAGATAAACTTAGATTCATACTTGATCTTAATTAAAATATTGAATTAGATAGAATTATTAAGGATTAAAAGTTACTATAATTGGAAACTTTGTTGATTGAACACTTAGGAAATTCAAAAGGTTGATTAGTTAATAATGAAATCCTTGAATTTGTGCATAGATGATGATATCATTTGATGATTTGATTATGGACTTTTAAGTGTTATGATGATACTTGTTCATATATGAATTGCTAAGTTTGATTATTATCATTATTAATAAACTTAAGATATGAATTAAAACTTAAATTGATTGAAAAGTGTTATATGAAATTAATTGATCAAATCTAGAAATATATGATGATATGTGTGTTATAATGTGTGTATTTAGTCCATAAGATTATTGGTGAGAACTTATTTGACTTGTCGGTATCGTTAACGGTCGAAAAATCGGCTTTCTAAACGAAACCGACACAACTATTCGAGACTGTTTTAGAACAGCCCCTAAAGTTGTAAAATACTCATGTATAACATAAGTTAATATATGAGAAAAATACACGATGATAAAACTTAGTCCTAAACGATTCGTGTCGCGAAAACCGACACGAAAACGTTGAAAAGTTGGTATTTTAAGAAAATATTAACGAAATTGAAAATAATATGTTTTCACAAAGTAACTTCTAAAATTTGACTAATATATATGCAACAAGTATATTTCAAGATTTAAAAATGGTATTTTCTACAAAAGGTCGAACGGTTCGTTTTTAAACGCGAAATCGACAAAACCGACGAAACCAATAAAACCGACAAAATCCATGAAAAATAATAAATTAATATTTTCTTTCCAGCAACTGAAACTTTAATATTTTGTTATATTTATATATTTTATTTGTTTAATAATTTATTAGCTATTAAAACAATAGTTAACGAAACCCGAACTTTACGTACTCGTTAACTTGATAGTAATTTACTTGCTTATGTGCTTGTGTGGACATTAGATTAGGGTTAACAAATAAAAGACTCTTATAAACAAAAACTCAAACCAAGTTTTATAAACAAAACATGTACTAATATAGGACACGCAAATTTTGGAACGAAAACCTTCAAACCGTGAGTTTCTCTATCGAACCCCCTCGTTTTTAACTGTAATTGTTTTTAAATGTTATTATAATTTTTTTTTTTTGGGGGGGGGGGAACATATTCTTTATTACATATCGATTTCATTGATATTTTAAAGGCATTTTATTTTACAAACCGTGTCAAACGCGGGATGAGTCTAGTTGGCTAGATAATGGTTAACCCTAGAAAGGGACACATAAATATAGGTAGATCTATCGGGCTGACGCCCCCCACTTCCATCGTGTTGGGTTAGAAGTGGGCGTATTTTGAGTATGGTATGTATCAGGTTATCAACTATGATAGTCATACGTAATGTTGTATTCTTTGCTCGTCTACAACAGCACAATTTGTTTAAGAAGTAAATGCCCTCGATTTATATATATATATATATATATATATATATATATATATATAGGGGTGGGATCTAGAGAGAACTCATTTTAAAGAGAGAAGTAGAGAACTAGTAAGGAATTATTTTTAACTATTTTATAAAAATTATTTTGTGATTTTTTTTCTTTCTTCCTTCTAATAAGATGATATTGTCCTAAAAAAAAACTCGATGTAATGCGTATGTGCATTAATGTGTATTGTATATATAAAATAGTGTTTTATTGCATATAATACAACACAAATACATTATCTAAATACACACTATTGAATATATGCAAATACGACATTAATAATTGTATGCAAAACACATTATCGCATATATGTAATACAACATTAATGCACATATGCACTATATCGATTTTTTTTATTTTTGTATATAATATAACACTATTGCAAATATACAATACAAACAACTATATATATGCTAGTCAACACAATTTCAAATATCAAAATGCACACTATTGCACATATGCATTATAAAAAAAGTCGGTGTATTGCAGATCAGCTAGAAAAAGAAGAACTACATGGGAATGAAACGAATTTTGAGAAGAAAATTGATGAAGTATATTATTACAAAAACCGGGTCTGGATTCCAACACTTCATAAACTCCGAAAGTTGATTCTTGATGAAGCACATAAGTCCAAATATTCTATTCATTCAGGTACTGATAAGATGTATAAGGATGTTAAAGAATTTTACTGGTGGCCTGGCATGAAAAAGGATATAGCCGTGTATGTAAGTAAATGTGCAACGTGTGCAAGAGTTAAAGCCGAATATCAAAAACCTTCGGGAATGTTACAACAACCCGAAATCTCACAATGGAAATGGGAACAAATTACCATGGACTTTGTGACGCACCTTCCTAAAACCTCCCGAGGACACAATGCTATCTGGGTAATTGTTGACCGATTAACCAAATCCGCACACTTTATTCCCATCCGTAACAACTACACCACCGAAAAACTCGCTCAAATTTACATCGATGAAATTGTATCCCGACACGGAGTACCTCTTTCGATTATTTCAGATCGAGACAGTCACTTTACTTCACATTTCTGGCAAGCAGTACAAGAATCTTTGGGAACTCGAATAGATTTGAGTACCGCCTACCATCCCCAAACCGACGGCCAATCTGAGCGAACCATTCAAACCTTAGAAGATCTACTTCGTGCTTGTGTACTTGATTTCAAAGGAAACTGGGATCAACATCTCTCGCTTATTGAGTTTTCCTATAATAATAGCTACCACAGTAGTATAAAAGCTGCACCTTATGAAGCTCTATATGGGCGAAAATGTAGATCACCACTATGTTGGACGGAAGTGGGTGATACCCAAATTTCAAGGTCAGATTTAATTCAGGAAACCACCGAAAAGATTCACCAGATTAAGCAAAAATTGAAAGCTGCCCGCGACCGACAAAAGAGTTATGCCGATGTTCGCAGAAAACCGATATCTTTTGAAACAGGTGATAAGGTGTTTTTAAAAGTATCGCCATGGAAAGGTGTTATAAGATTTGGAAAGACTGGTAAACTAGCCCCGAGATACATCGGACCTTTCGAGATTATTGCAAAAATTGGTCCCGTAGCTTACCGATTAAAACTACCCTTAGAACTGAGCACTATTCACGACGTGTTTCATGTATCGAATCTGAAAAAGTGTTTGACTGATGAAACGACAATAGTACCACTGGAAGATGTTCATATCAACGAAAAGCTCAACTTCGTAGAGGAACCGGTAGAAATTGTGGACGGGAAAACCAAACAGTTACGATACAACAAAATTTCATTGGTAAAAGTTCGGTGGAATTCAAAACAAGGACCCGAATATACTTGGAAACGAAAGGACGAATTCCGAAAGAAATACCCACACCTGTTCCCTAAAAAAAACCGATGACACATTAAATTTCGAGGACGAAATTTCTTAACGGGGGGAGAATGTGACATTCGTGACAAAACGAGGTATATTATATTCACTATGTAGCAAGTAAACGATAAATCGGTTAATTCGTAGTGCTTAAACGAGTAACCGACCGATACTAATTATGACCCGTATACATACTGAGGGGTCATATACGAGTTATAGATATATTATAGAGGCTAACATATTGATATTTAGGCCCCAGTACGTTTAAAACTCTTTAAACGAAAAATGTTTCGTTTATCGATACACTATAAGCTTGAATGCAATCGTTAATATCAAAACGAGCATTGTAGCATCCGTTAAGCCGAAAAAGGATTTATAAAACACTTATATGACATGTTCTAAGCAATTCGTAAAAATATTTTGGAATTTTACAGCGAGTCAGTACGTTTTTCTTATTTTACAAAAAGAAGCTGAAAAACACTCGTTTTCGCGCTGGTTTTAGCACTCGAACTAGTTTTCTTGCGAAAAACCAAACCCGAATTAAATTTTGGACCGAAGTTTACGTATGGCACGAATACCGAAGCACCATTGGGCCAAAATGGAGGCCCAATGGGCCTTATACATTGGCGGCCGCAAAGGGGGCAGCCCACCCCCCCTTCTAGTATTTTCTATATAATAAAAAAATTTAGAGATATTTTGGACCAACTTTTCCAGAAAATACTTACCCTTGCTGTTCTTCTTCATCCTCCAGCCCAAACCCTAAGGTAAATATTGATTTTTACATTGATTTTAACCATGATTAACATAGTTTAACCATGAAAAATTAATCCTTGATTAGTTTTAAACATGTTTAACCATCCAAAAAGCATAAAAATCAAGTAAAATCATGTTTTTATGTTAAACATGTTTACAAACCAGGAACATATACTTTTTTTTGATAAAAAACGCGGATTAGAACATGAATACAACGTTTTTACGGTTTGAAAGTTCGGTTTGAACCAAAAACCGAAACCCTAATTATCAAGACAGTTACATGGATGATTTATGCTTGGTTTGAGGTTATATGATATGTAGATACACTGAGTTTACAACCCGAGACCCGAAAGTCGTTTAAGCTAGCAAAACTCATCGAAAACCGACAAGGTAAACCCGTAACACTCGTTTAAGGGATGTTTAGTATTAGGTTGTGACGTGCTTGTTTTTAGCTTGTGAAAATTTTCAGGGACATTAGGGATCATATAAATGAGTCCCTGTTCAAATTTGGTAATTTTTCAATAAACGGAGAATATTTGGTGAATTTATTTCCGTTTATGAGCGTTTATTTGGGAAAAATAGCTAAACATATTGAAAAATTATGAAATTTGGTTTTGGAGGTTAATATGTGATGTTAAGATCACTGGTAAAGTTTGGGGATCATTGGAAATACCTAAGTATGGTTTGTGCAATTATGATTGAACCGAATTTTAACAGCCGAAAAACACACAAAAAGGCATTTTTTCAAAAGAGTTAGGTTCTAGAGATTTTTCAGGGGATATGTAATAACATTGAGGCCATTTGTAAAAATTATCGGATTTTTTGGAGGTCGTTTGATATAAACAGGCCATTTATTACACGATTATAACCTATTAAATGAATTTTTATAAATAAATAATTAATCATAAAATTTATAAAAATATTTTTATAAAATTCTCCATATTTTAATGTATTTTTACAAAAATTTACATATTTTATATATAAGTACATATTTAGTTATGATTAATCAAAGATTTAAATTATTATTGTTTTAACGAAACCGGCAGTTTGATGTTTAACGGACTGAATGGTACGTCAAAATATCAAAAGTGGTCAAATATTGTATTTTTGGATGAAATTGATAAAAACGAACTTTTTACGAGAATTCCGGACAATTCGGGTGGATTGCACGCGTCTTGTATAATCAAACCCGTGTGAAAATGGAAACGAACTCTGTGATCAATCCAGATACCGAAACCTTAAAATTCTTTTATAAATTAAATCATTTTATCAATCAATATGTTTACTTAAGTTTTTATGATCTTACCTATTCCCGAAACGCGTAAACGATCATTGGCTAGGCTCGGAAAACGGTGAAACTGAGCCAAATCTGATTTTAAGTATTTCACAGTATACAACGTCACAATCTAAGACTATGGTCATGTTTTGGGCCTAACAGCTATAACCAAACTAGTTATGCAACCCGATTTGGTTTAAACACTGTACTAGTATTAACAGTACGATACCGATTATAGGATACAAGCTATAATCGAGGCATAACACTTATTGACGTATATTACCTGCTCGAACTACAATAAGGTGAGTTTCACGACCCCACTTTCTAAACTGTTTGATGAACTTTTGGGGTGGAAAGCATGTTTACATATACTTATATACTTGAAAACGTGTGATGATGTGAATTATCTAAGTACTAACACTTGACAAATCCCCACAAACACAAGTGATTAACTTCGTGCCGGTGACGTGTGGATAGTACTATCGGTTTGACAAACCTAACTGACAGAGCCGGTGGGGTATGCCGGAACATGTTAACCTAGTTGCACATTGTCATTTAAACTTATTACATACTGCTATGTGGTGTTAGACATAGAACATACTTGGGGCAAAGTGGCTGTTAAATGCCAACGGGAGTGCATGAGCAGGGGTGGCCATGTGTTTTAGCTCGTTTCGGTTTCACTTGTGGCTTAGTATAATACATCATACACATACATGTATACATACACACTGTAAACTTTACGAACTCGTATACTGATTTCGTTGATACTCGTGAAACTTGAAACTCACCAACTAGACGTAGTTGACCCGTTTTAACATGCTTTTCAGGTAAAGCAAAGGTGGAATGATTTGCTTACGTTCTTGGTGTTAGGAATGAAGTTGAATAGCTGTGAATAGACGCAGATATATAATATTGAATAAGAAGCTCGTAAACCGGTTATGTGATTCTCATCTAGTTTGTAAACATAGTACCAACCCATGTAATATGATGTAAATTAGTTTGTGAATTTCTTTATAAACAATGTTGTTGATACCAGTATTATCTGTTACATTCCCGTTTTACGCTTCCGCAACTACCTAGTCGGGGTGTGACAGAAGTTGGTATCAGAGCCATTGGTTATAAAGAATTAGGATGTCCCTTAGGATACCCTAAGATAACCTTAGGCTCGATTAGCTCTGGGAATAAAATAATATTAAATAATATATACAGGCGATTCTCGTGATGAACTTGAATGGACAAGTGGGTTATTATGGTCCGGAACGTAATAACGGACTTGTTTGTACGAGGGAATCCGAGAAGAAGTCGATGAACAACCCAATAGGTAAAAACAGCAACATATGTGTATAAAATATAATAATAATAAATAAATATATATGTATATAAACAATTATTTGTGCTTATGTGTATAAATACCTGCATGTGTTTTATTATGATTAATATAATCGAAGGATGTTATTTTTATTACTAACAATTGTGCAGCAACATGTCGAGGTTTACGGATCGTTCACCTATTGCGGCACCAGCATTACCTGAAGAGGAGGAGGAACCGGAGGAGGAGATGAGCGAGAGTTTTGGAGACACGATGGTTCCCCACGAGGTACCCGCAGATCAACCCGACTTATCGGGTTACCGTTGTGACACCTATCCCCCTAGGGAATCCCCTAGGAATGTTGTAGGACAGGGAGCTACTAGTGCTTATCATTCACCGATTAGGGCACCCAGATCCCCCACTCCACCTGTATAGCATACACCAGTACCCCCACCCACTATTAGAAATCGTCGGACCGCTCGTATTTCAGTGCGCCCACCTGAGCACACCTCTCCCCCACCTCGATCTACATACTACAGGGGAGAAACATCACGTGTCCAGGTCACTGAAATACCCATTCCCATCTGGGGTCTACCCGCCCCGGTACCAGAGCCACCTCTTCTGTCTGATTCAGCATGGTTGGGTTTAGTGACTGATCAGATCTTAGAACAATCACATTCGATAAATAACCTTAACCAGCATAGACATGATATGCAAGATCACATGTGGTACATGCAGCAAGAAATCAGAAATGTGCAAAGATCTAGTGCTCACAGCCACGGGCGTCAGGATTGGGCTATGATACTGCTAGGAGCATGTTTAGCGGTTAATGCAGCGCTAGTGGCTGCTGTTGTTTGGTTGTGGCTTCATGTTACAAAGAATGGATAGGACATAGTAGTATAGCCTTATGTATATAGTCTTTTGATATCCCAAGCAGCATTTTGTTACAGCGTGTTGGGCCGACTTGGGAGTTGTTTGTGGTTTAGTATTATTTCAAGCACTGGCCCTTATCGGGTTAAGTCTATATTTAGTGACAAATTTTGATACGCATATACAAGCGCTGGTCTATACCAGGTTAAGCTTATACGCTAATTTTGGATGCATATGTACAGTAATGATTATAATTAATACAAATGTGTTTTCTTTGGCATAGTTGTGTGTTGTGAAATTGTAATATCGTAAAGTTGTGCTGGTTATAGTGAAACGATATTAATTATTATATAATTAATTATTTTATAGAATGGCCCCGAAGAAGCGGAGGTAAGTCATCTGGAGCGAGTCAAAACATGTAGTATGCTTGCAATAGTTAACTCCATAAGGGAACTTGTTGGGATGGTGAAAGATGAAGCGAATGTTTAGAAAGTAGAGATGGTCGAGAAGTACGGTTGACTATCAAGGTACCCTAATTGAGAAGTCACAAAAAGATGAGGCTACATTGTAACACCCCGGCTAAAGCAGAATACACCCGGGTGTGACGTACAGATTGCTCAAAACACATGTGACACTATTACGTGACAATAATATCATTAATACATTCAAATCCCAAGTACACAAGTTATTCATTAAAACAAATACAAAGGAAATAAATAAAACACATGTCTTATTTATTTATTATTGAAATAACCTAAATTCTAATATCTTCGTCATTTCATTCTCTAATGAAGGTACCTGTAGCATATATATAAAATAAAGTCAACTAATTGAATAGTTGGTGAGTCCACACAAGTTTGATACAAATACATAAAAACCATACAATTCTATGAAACTTAGTGTAGTAATAGCGTAAGCAATGTCTTTTCCATTTGGTAACAACCAAATGTACTCGGATCGGGGGTCCCTATTCCACTCATAACATCGAGATCCTGAGTGCATAGGGGTGCGTATGATCATACTTAATGAGGAAACCATGAGCACGTAATCTTTGAGCAAGTAAGCAAATAAACACACAAGTCCATGTAACGAATTGTAGTTTGTAATAATGAGTAAACGAAATTGTAAAGTTGATAGGATATATATGCTACCCCCAAAATAGTTAAAAAGGTAAAAAAGGGGGTGTGAGAACTCACCTTTGAGGTTGGATGATAACTTGAAAGTAATATAATAAGCGCGTTATATGAAAACGAACGATCGAATCTCACAAGCTAAAATAATAAAAACACGAGAATTACTTAGTAATTTTATGGAGTAATATGTCGGTTTTAAAGTTCATACATTTTCTTATATATATATATATTTTGTTGCATATTTTAAAGTATATTAATACTTAAGTCTAATGGATTTTAACGATTTATTATTATAACATTACTAACAAGATTAATGTTAATGTTTACGGGATTTGTCGTTACTGGTATATTTTATTTTAGTATAAGCGTTTGTTGATTTAGAATTTATAAAGTTACAACGACATTATATATATATAATTTTATATAATTATTTAACGAGTTTTAACGAGGGGTTCGGGTTTGTAAAAGTTGATTCTTGAACGAAAATGCTAACGGAAATTAAAACAACTTTTATTTAACTATAAAAATAATTTTCATTTATTTTATAATGATTTTTAAATATATATTTGATTTTTTATAATTAAGAAAATGGTTTTAAAAAAAATGAAAATATGGATCTGCAGTGACCCGGGTTTGAACCCGGGTCTCAATGACATCAACAACAATACACAACCACTAGACCAGGCTGTTTTGTTGTTAAGAGATGAAAAACAATAATTTATAAACACATGTCCAACTTCATCTTCTCCACCATAACCCTAGAATTTCAATTCTCTTAATCCATTCCAGATTTGATTGATTTAGGCTAGGGGTTTTATGATGTATATGAAATTATACATCTTTTCAGCATCAAATAATCTCTTAAAACTACAACTTCTATCAAATAACATAGCTCAGAAGGCTACTTATCATAATAAAATGCAAATTCAGGTAAACCCAAGCCTCAAACGAAGAAACAAGCAAAAAGACAAAGAAAAACGAAAGAAAACACAAGAAAGACAAGAAACACGCCCCCATGCTCCAAGAAACACGCCCCCATGCTATTGATCACAAGAAAAGACAAAAATCTACAAGAAAAGACAAACACTGAAGATAGAAGCACATGATCGTGCCTTCTCAACCACGGGGCCGTGGTCACCTTCAGATAAGACAAAATGAATTTAGGCACATGTCAATAAAAAGCACGGGGGCATGCCCCAGAAGCACACCCCCGTGGTGAGTCATCATGTACGATCTGACAACATGCAACTGGCACACGTGGACACGGGGCCATGCCTCATTAAGCACGGGGCCGTGTTCCTACCTCCAGAATGCCTATAAATGGAGGCTTAAGTTGCACTCACTTGGTGTGCTTGAAGTAGATCTCTAGAAGGGTTTCTCTTAAAAAAAACCCACACATTACACTCATATTGAAGATCTTGTGAGGATTTTGAAGGCTTGGAGGTTATCATCATCATCCATCATCATCAACATCACCATAATCCATCATCATTAAGAAGGGAGATTCATCCACATTTTGTTAGATTGTTCTAGTTTAATCTTGTGTTTGTTATCATCATCTCTTTTTATATGCATAACAATGCTCATTATGAGCTAAACTCCAATTACCATCTATAATCTATGAAGAAGCTTTGTTTTACTTGATGATTATGTGAAACATGTGGTTTAGTTTGGTATAGTACATGGTTATTTTGCAATTAGTAATTAATGAAGAAATGTTTTATCACTTTAACTCAATACATTAAAGTTGATGATTTATAATCATTCATGTTAACTCATGTTCTTGGAAACTAGAAATGGTAAAAAGAATACTTTGATACCTTATTTGTGACAATCGCCAATTCCAGGTTAACCTCGTTAACTCAACTCCGTTAATTCAAACTTTAAGATCGTTGAATCTATAACGCATACTTCATTACATTTAAACTAGGGTTTAAATGACGCTTAACACTTACTACATGTGTAGTAGTCTTTCGGGATTTGCACCGAAACGCAAACGATCGAGGAATAAACGAAGCACACTAAAACACTAATGATGTGATAACTATGTGTTAGGATTATGTGTTATATCATTGTCATGATTATGTGTTATATTATTGTCATGATTATGTGCAAGTTAGGATAGAATGTTCTAGAAAAACAACACTTGAAAGTAGAAGGACTAGAGTGTAACTTGTTTGCTTATAAATATATCCTAAACTAAACCCTAACTTATTATTATTATCCTAAACCTAAATCCCGATCGGCTCTCTCTCCCTCTCTTGATCCACGGCTGCCGTCCACCACCACACACACATACACATCAAATCAAGAGATTAATCCAAGAACTAGGTGCTAGGAAGGTATACTTGATCATCTCTTACCTCTTTGATTGTTTAATTTGATGTTTGATGGGTTATGTGAAAACCCTAAATCGGCCGATTATTGCATGAATATGATTGTTAGGATTCTTGTTAGTTGGATAATAGATTAATAACTAGATTGATATTGATACATGATTGATTGTTGTTCTTGATTTGAATTAAAACACAAACCCTAATCTTGTATGTATGGTGTGATTGATATGCATGGATAGTAGTTATAGTGTCTAGAGGGTTATATGGATGCATGATAGTTCATAGGTTGTGATTATGTTGAGTTTTGATGTGAACAGATTCTGGACAGAATGTATATACGATGTTTAACTGACTGTAACGAAGTGTAAACGTGAAAATTGATTGAGATTGTGGGTACTGCAGTAAACTAGGTTGAGTCTAGTTTCTATGAAGTATAAATTCGAAATTTTTGGATAAGTGGAAGTATACTTTTATGATTTTACAAAAACGTGATGCAAAGCTGAGCTGTTAGACCTGCTGTTAGGTTATGTTGTAAATGTTATATCTCATGAACCACGAGACCAATTGGGTTGGTTCCACTTCTGGAAGTTGACTCACTGAGTTAGGAACCAAACCCAAGTGGTCTTGCATTTATTGGATTTTTCGTTTAACGGGAATTGCAAATAACATTCTGATGTGCATGAATCTGACTGATATAAGTTAGCTGTAATGTTTTGATCATTATGAACAATCTATATGGAATAAAAATAAGATAAAAGATGTTCTGGAAACCTAAGATATGTATGCTCCTGTGGTAATTTTTGGTGAATTAATTGAGACGTTATAATGGGTAAACTAGTGCAATCTTTCAAGTAGAAATTCTGTCATAACGAAACTAGCTGCTGAGTTGTATAGGAATGCATGAAATATGATAGTTTTTATATAATTGTTGTATTTTGACCAAAATACCCTTGCGGGGAATAGTTGCTAGTTGATTGCCATGAATTGACCAAATTGCCCTTATGGGGAATAATGGTTAGTTAGTCTTTGTTTGTTGACCAAAATGCCCTTACGGGAATAATTGCTAATAAGTATGTTATTAATACGTGACACGAAAGTAATTGCTCACTCATGTATCGTATCACAATTGTACTTGTTCAAGTCACACACGATTCACAAACGAAACACGAAACATGTTACGTGCATAGGTATTATGTGCCGAGTCTAGAGACTCGTTAAATGTTCCGATACTTAGAAAATCTCTTTGTTATTTTAGAACGCTAGAGAGTTTTCTACGACGCGCATCACTCGGTGATCTAGATCGGATATTCTTCACAAACAGTGAGTTCACTTACCCCACTCTTAAACTGTTTTCAAACTTTTTTCACTTGGGGGAGATAACATACTCCGATAAACATATTTTCTGAGATAAACGCATATGAAAGATTTTGTTATAAATTATATATCACTTGTAAAGGCTAAGCGGCATACATAACATTTGAAGTCCCACACATCGGACCGGTTAATATTTGGAATAGCGAGTCACTTTTGGGTAGTACTACTGGGTTTGACAAACCCCACCCGACGCTAAGCTCAACTGGAGGTTGAGTGGGTGTAAATTTTGGCTAACACTTACCATGGTCTGGAGGACCTGGTGACGGGCACTTGATAAACAGTCAGCTTCGGTCGCGAACCACTTAGCGATACTTGTTGTATAGATTAGCTACCTATCGATATATAATTTGACATAACACTATCTGGTAATGCAACACTTAAACGCTGTAACGTGGTTACACACTTAAACGCTGTAACGTGGTTACACACTTAAACGCTGTAACGTGGTTACACACTTAAACGCTGTAACGTGGTTACACACTCAAACGCTGTAACGTGGTTACACACTCAAACGTCGTAACGGGGTTACGCAACATTTAAACGTCGTAACGAGGTTACGCAAAACGCTAAACGATTTATTTTATTTTACTTGTGAACTCACCAACCTTGTGTTGACACTTTTAGTATGTTATTCTCAGGTAGCCGAGGCGGGCGCGCGGTTTAGGAGCATGCATTAATTGAAAACATCTTTACTCTGCAAACTTAATTTTAACATTTACATTTGGTTTTAAGTCGTCCTGCGTGACGCAACTTTTGAATTAAGGTTTTACGCTTCCGCACTTACTTTCATTTAAACGTTTTTCTTTGGTTTGGTTATAACTAATGATTCCGATCCTGCCAGTTCACACCCTCTGACGGTAAAACTCCGTTAGTGGATTTTGAGGGTGTGACAGATTGGTATCAGAGCCATTGGTTATAGCGAACTAGAAGCTGCATGCATACTAGACTATAACCGCGACGACCCATTAGTTATAATGATACGCACTGCATAGGTTTGTGTAGTCTTGAAATCTTATTTCCTTACCTCCTTCACTCATACGCGCGCATATACACGGCTTACCTGTAGAAATGTCGACGCCACCCTCATCATCATCCGATTCGATGACGCATGCTCACGGGAAGGAACCGCAGTTACCTACTGCCTCGCCACCCCGTGTAGTCCCGGAACTCGAAGCTCCTGCACCAAAGAGGTACCGCCTATCCGGAGGCTTGTATGACAACAACGTTAGCTGGGAATGGTACCCCAACATGATCAGACGTATGGTCTACCGTGAACAAGTTCCCCCATTGCCTCACCCGAACCACCCTGCTTACCCTAACACCCTACCACCCATAACCGAACCCGTGGAGCGAGTTCTCGCAGCTGTCGTCTCTTGTTTGGAGCGTGATGTGGGTTACATGCGCTACACAAGAGAGAACGTTTCCAGATTGTTAAAAGACGAAACCGAGAATAAGGAGGAGATTGCCCGCATGGCAGCGGCAATGAAAGAAATGCAAGGGGCTAGTGATCAACAGATGAAGGTTATGATGAAGATGCAAGCCGAAATGATAGACTTGAAAGAGCAACTCCAAGAAGCAAGGACCCGAACTGAGATAGCGTTAGAACGTTGCGATATCCTACAAATGCAACTTGCTCAGAACGCAGCCGAACCTGAGGCAGAGCCTGAGGCCGAGCCTGAGGCAGATCCCGAAGAGGAGCCTGAGGAGGAACCTGAGGAAGATCCCGAGGAGGAACCCGAAGAGGAACCGGAGGAAGAACCGGCTGAGCCAGAGGCACACTCAGAGGTGTCCCCAGACGATGTGCAAATTCTTGGATTGGAACTGGCTAACGCTATGAACTGGGAGGAGTTCAAGAACATGATGCGAGAGGAGTACTGTCCGAGGGAAGAAATTTCGAAGTTAGAGTCGGAGTTTTGGTCGTTGAAAATGGTGGGTTCAGAGATTAAAAGCTACACTACTCGTTCGCACGAGTTGGCAGTGATGTGTCCGCGGATGGTGGATCCGCCGAGCAAGAGAATAGAGATGTACATTGATGGGTTAGCACCACAGATTCAGGGTATGGTGACGTCTTCCAGACCAGCCACGATCCAACAAGCGATCCGTTTGGCTCACAAACTGACGGATCAGGCTGTGACCCAGGGTGCGTTACCACCGAGGGGTTCGACTGTTAAAGCCCGTGACAACCCGAGTAATGACCACGTCAGCAACAGTAACAACAACAGTAACCCGAACAGCGGGAAGAGAAAGTTTGACAACACCAGATCTTCATCCTCAAACCTCCCACCGCAACACCACTACCGTAAGCCCGAATTTACTCGGAGTTTCAACACTCAGAATCACAACAACAACAACAACGGTAGCGGGCAGGTTTCGAGCGGATATGTTGGGAAATATCCAAAGTGCAACAGGTGCAACTTTCATCATGTTGGTCAATGTGACCGTGTCAAGTGTCAAAGATGCGGAAAGATAGGTCATCAAGCGAAGGAATGTAGAGGAGACCTTGCGGCGAAGGGTGCTCCTAAGCCACCGATGACGACTAAGGGATGTTTTGAATGCGGACAGGAAGGTCATTTCCGTAAGGATTGCTCCAAGCTGAAACAGAATGACAATAATGGGGGTAATGGAAGTGGCAGTAACGGTGGAGGAAATGGCAAAGGAAGAGCGTTTGTGATTGGATCGGGTCAAGCCCGCAGAGATCCGCATGTGGTGTCTGGTAAGTTCCCTGTAAACGATTGTTTTGCTTCTGTTTTGTTTGACACTGGAGCTGATAGGAGTTTTGTGTCAAAGGCCTTTAGCCAACTTTTAAACCTTACTCCAACCCCGTTAGACGCTAAGTTTCCTGTTGAATTAGCTAACGGTAAAACTGTAATAACAACTCATATACTTGCGGGATGTAAGTTGAAACTGTCAGGTCATGTCTTTGACATCGACCTTATTCCTTTTACGCTTAGTAGTTTCGATGTCGTTGTCGGCATGGACTGGTTATCCGAGAACCGAGCGGAGATTATATGCCATGATAAGATAGTCCATATTACCACCCCTTCTGGCGAGATCATTTCGGTCCGAGGCGAGAGAAGCGGCATGACCACCAGCGTTATTACCCTTTTGAAGGCACAAAAGTATTTACGAAAGGGTCATCCGGCAATTTTGGCGCAGATTGTTGAGAAACCCGCGGAGGAGAAACGAATTGAAGACATACCGGTTGTGCGAGACTTCCCGGAAGTTTTCCCGGAGGATTTACCTGGACTCCCTCCTATTCGTCAAGTCGAATTTCAGATCGAGTTGACACCCGGTGCAGCACCCATAGCACGAGCCCCGTATCGGCTCGCACCGGCGGAACTTCAGGAGTTGTCCACCCAGTTGCAAGATTTGTTGGATAAAGGTTTTATCCGACCTAGCTCATCGCCATGGGGAGCCCCTGTCTTGTTTGTCCGAAAGAAAGACGGGACTTTCCGAATGTGCATCGACTACCGGGAGTTGAACAAAGTGATGGTCAAGAACCGTTATCCTTTACCCCGAATTGATGATTTGTTTGACCAGCTTCAGGGATCGAGTTACTACTCGAAGATCGATCTACGATCCGGTTATCACCAGCTGAGAGTGCGCGAAGAAGATATTTCAAAAACGGCTTTCAGAACACGGTATGGTCACTACGAGTTTTCGGTTATGCCTTTTGGCCTAACCAACGCACCAGCCGTATTTATGGATCTCATGAATCGAGTATGCAAGGCGTACCTCGACAAGTTCGTGATTGTTTTCATTGATGATATTCTCGTCTACTCCAAGAACGAGACTGACCACGAAGAGCATTTAAGGATAATTCTGGAACTACTGAAGAAGGAACAACTGTATGCTAAACTCTCGAAATGTGAATTTTGGCTTCGCGAGGTTCACTTCTTAGGACATGTGATCAACGAGAATGGTATCCATGTCGATCCCGGTAAGGTAGAGGCCATCAAAAACTGGGAAGCACCTAAGACTCCGACTGAGGTGCGACAATTCCTAGGATTGGCCGGCTACTATCGGCGTTTCATCGAGGGATTTTCAAAGATTGCTCAACCCCTCACCGCTTTGACTCACAAGGGCACTAAGTACAACTGGGGTGACGCGCAAGAAACCGCTTTTCAACTGTTGAAAACCAAGCTTTGTAGCGCCCCTATTTTAGCTCTCCCCGAGGGAACGGAAAACTTTGAGGTACACTGTGACACATCTATACAAGGTCTCGGTTGTGTGCTGATGCAACTCGAGAAGGTTATAGCCTACGCCTCTAGACAACTACGGGTTCACGAGAAGAACTACACGACCCACGATTTGGAACTCGGAGCTGTAGTGTTTGCTCTAAAGATATGGAGGCATTACTTGTACGGTACCAAGTTTACCATTTACACCGACCACAAGAGTCTCCAACATATCTACGATCAGAAAGAGCTGAACATGCGACAGCGTCGTTGGGTCGAGCTGCTTAAAGATTATGATTGTGCCATCAAGTACCACCCTGGCAAGGCCAATGTGGTGGCCGACGCCCTCAGCAGGAAAGAAACAGATAAACCCAGACGAGTGAGAGCATTGCAACTCACGATTCATGCCAGCTTACCCGATCAGATTCGCGATGCGCAACTGGAAGCTTTGAAAGATGATAATCTTCCATCGGAACTCATGCGGGGCATGAGCAAGCAACTTGAAACCAGATCGGACGGGGTCCGATATTTTGAGAACCGGATTTGGGTTCCACGATACGGAGAGTTGAGAACTCTAGTGATGGACGAAGCTCACAAGTCTCGATATTCTATCCACCCCGGCTCAGATAAAATGTATCATGATTTAAAGGAACTTTACTGGTGGCCGAACATGAAAGCCGACATTGCCACCTACGTGAGCAAATGCTTGACTTGTGCCAGAGTCAAGATAGAATACCAGAAACCATCTGGTCTACTGCAACAACCGGAACTCCCAATGTGGAAATGGGAACACATCTCAATGGACTTTATTACGGGTTTGCCTAAAACACCGACGGGATGCGATACCATCTGGGTGATCGTTGACCGGTTGACTAAATCGGCGCACTTCCTAGCGATTAAGGAAACAGACAAAATGGAAAGACTGACTCGTGTCTACATGAAGGAAGTAGTGTCGAGACACGGAGTGCCTGTCTCGATCATTTCCGATCGAGATTCTCGTTTTACCTCACACTTTTGGAAGTCGCTGCAAAGCGCACTGGGCACACGTCTCGATATGAGTACCGCATACCATCCTCAGACGGATGGGCAAAGTGAACGGACTATTCAGACCCTGGAGGATATGTTGCGTGCATGCGTCTTAGATTTCGGAAAAAGTTGGGAACCCCACTTACCCTTGGTAGAGTTTTCGTATAATAACAGCTACCACGCAAGTATTAAGGCAGCGCCATTTGAAGCGCTGTACGGACGGAAGTGTCGATCGCCACTCTGCTGGGCAGAGGTGGGTGATAGCCAAATCACTGGTCCGGAACTGGTACTCGAAACCTCGGAAAAGATTGTTCAAATCCGAAATCGCATGGCAGCAGCACGAGATCGCCAAAAGAGTTACGCCGACAAGCGCCGAAAACCTCTCGAATTTCAAGTGAACGATCGGGTGTTACTCAAAGTCTCACCTTGGAAAGGTGTGGTTCGCTTTGGTAAGCGAAACAAACTCAACCCACGGTATGTTGGTCCGTACCGGATAACTGAGCGCATTGGTCCGGTGGCGTACCGACTGGATCTACCAACAGAACTCAGTGGCGTACACGATGTATTCCACGTATCAAATTTGAAGAAATGCCTATCTGATGAAACCCAAGTAGTCCCTTTGGAGGAACTACAAGTCGATGAACAGTTACGGTTCATTGAGGAACCAGTCGAGGTTTTGGATTGGGAAACCAAAACGCTCAAACGCAGCAAAATTCCAATTGTTAAAGTTCGTTGGAACTCGAGACGTGGACCGGAGTTCACATGGGAACGCGAGGATCACATGATGAAAAAGTATCCTCACCTTTTCGAAGGGCTAACCAAACACCGAAAACCGCGAAACCCGGCAAACCGTCAAACATCACCGGAGGTATGAACTAAATTTCGGGACGAAATTTCTTTCTACTAGGGGATGATATGACAAACTGAAAATCTTTCTTACTTTTTTTCAGGCTCTCATCACGACTTGACTCAAATTTTCGGGACGAAAATTCTTTAACATGGGAATGATGTGACAATCGCCAATTCCAGGTTAACCTCGTTAACTCAACTCCGTTAATTCAAACTTTAAGATCGTTGAATCTATAACGCATACTTCATTACATTTAAACTAGGGTTTAAATGACGCTTAACACTTACTACATGTGTAGTAGTCTTTCGGGATTTGCACCGAAACGCAAACGATCGAGGAATAAACGAAGCACACTAAAACACTAATGATGTGATAACTATGTGTTAGGATTATGTGTTATATCATTGTCATGATTATGTGTTATATTATTGTCATGATTATGTGCAAGTTAGGATAGAATGTTCTAGAAAAACAACACTTGAAAGTAGAAGGACTAGAGTGTAACTTGTTTGCTTATAAATATATCCTAAACTAAACCCTAACTTATTATTATTATCCTAAACCTAAATCCCGATCGGCTCTCTCTCCCTCTCTTGATCCACGGCTGCCGTCCACCACCACACACACATACACATCAAATCAAGAGATTAATCCAAGAACTAGGTGCTAGGAAGGTATACTTGATCATCTCTTACCTCTTTGATTGTTTAATTTGATGTTTGATGGGTTATGTGAAAACCCTAAATCGGCCGATTATTGCATGAATATGATTGTTAGGATTCTTGTTAGTTGGATAATAGATTAATAACTAGATTGATATTGATACATGATTGATTGTTGTTCTTGATTTGAATTAAAACACAAACCCTAATCTTGTATGTATGGTGTGATTGATATGCATGGATAGTAGTTATAGTGTCTAGAGGGTTATATGGATGCATGATAGTTCATAGGTTGTGATTATGTTGAGTTTTGATGTGAACAGATTCTGGACAGAATGTATATACGATGTTTAACTGACTGTAACGAAGTGTAAACGTGAAAATTGATTGAGATTGTGGGTACTGCAGTAAACTAGGTTGAGTCTAGTTTCTATGAAGTATAAATTCGAAATTTTTGGATAAGTGGAAGTATACTTTTATGATTTTACAAAAACGTGATGCAAAGCTGAGCTGTTAGACCTGCTGTTAGGTTATGTTGTAAATGTTATATCTCATGAACCACGAGACCAATTGGGTTGGTTCCACTTCTGGAAGTTGACTCACTGAGTTAGGAACCAAACCCAAGTGGTCTTGCATTTATTGGATTTTTCGTTTAACGGGAATTGCAAATAACATTCTGATGTGCATGAATCTGACTGATATAAGTTAGCTGTAATGTTTTGATCATTATGAACAATCTATATGGAATAAAAATAAGATAAAAGATGTTCTGGAAACCTAAGATATGTATGCTCCTGTGGTAATTTTTGGTGAATTAATTGAGACGTTATAATGGGTAAACTAGTGCAATCTTTCAAGTAGAAATTCTGTCATAACGAAACTAGCTGCTGAGTTGTATAGGAATGCATGAAATATGATAGTTTTTATATAATTGTTGTATTTTGACCAAAATACCCTTGCGGGGAATAGTTGCTAGTTGATTGCCATGAATTGACCAAATTGCCCTTATGGGGAATAATGGTTAGTTAGTCTTTGTTTGTTGACCAAAATGCCCTTACGGGAATAATTGCTAATAAGTATGTTATTAATACGTGACACGAAAGTAATTGCTCACTCATGTATCGTATCACAATTGTACTTGTTCAAGTCACACACGATTCACAAACGAAACACGAAACATGTTACGTGCATAGGTATTATGTGCCGAGTCTAGAGACTCGTTAAATGTTCCGATACTTAGAAAATCTCTTTGTTATTTTAGAACGCTAGAGAGTTTTCTACGACGCGCATCACTCGGTGATCTAGATCGGATATTCTTCGCAAACAGTGAGTTCACTTACCCCACTCTTAAACTGTTTTCAAACGTTTTTCACTTGGGGGAGATAACATACTCCGATAAACATATTTTCTGAGATAAACGCATATGAAAGATTTTGTTATAAATTATATATCACTTGTAAAGGCTAAGCAGCATACATAACATTTGAAGTCCCACACATCGGACCGGTTAATATTTGGAATAGCGAGTCACTTTTGGGTAGTACTACTGGGTTTGACAAACCCCACCCGACGCTAAGCTCAACTGGAGGTTGAGTGGGTGTAAATTTTGGCTAACACTTACCATGGTCTGGAGGACCTGGTGACGGGCACTTGATAAACAGTCAGCTTCGGTCGCGAACCACTTAGCGATACTTGTTGTATAGATTAGCTACCTATCGATATATAATTTGACATAACACTATCTGGTAATGCAACACTTAAACGCTGTAACGTGGTTACACACTTAAACGCTGTAACGTGGTTACACACTTAAACGCTGTAACGTGGTTACACACTCAAACGCTGTAACGTGGTTACACACTCAAACGCTGTAACGTGGTTACACACTCAAACGTCGTAACGGGGTTACGCAACATTTAAACGTCGTAACGAGGTTACGCAAAACGCTAAACGATTTATTTTATTTTACTTGTGAACTCACCAACCTTGTGTTGACACTTTTAGTATGTTATTCTCAGGTAGCCGAGGTGGGCGCGCGGTTTAGGAGCATGCATTAATTGAAAACATCTTTACTCTGCAAACTTAATTTTAACATTTACATTTGGTTTTAAGTCGTCCTGCGTGACGCAACTTTTGAATTAAGGTTTTACGCTTCCGCACTTACTTTCATTTAAACGTTTTTCTTTGGTTTGGTTATAACTAATGATTCCGATCCTGCCAGTTCACACCCTCTGACGGTAAAACTCCGTTAGTGGATTTTGAGGGTGTGACATTATTCAAGATAAAACATGGATCCTAATATTGTACTTAGAAATGATGAGATATAAGCTATGATCTACTTCTCTAGTTTTGATAATTCCGAAATAACATTGTTAACACGATTGCTTAGGTTATCATGCTAGTTAAAGAAATCATATGTTAATGGAATGTGTAATTATAACCTAATTAAATCAACCAAGGGGAGGTTGTATGAGTTAACTACAATCACTCGAAGTTGTTAGGATTGGTATTTGAGAAATCGAATTCAATCCTAATCGTTCTACCATACCAAACTGCTTGTCTACTTAAATTGACATTCTCGTGGTAGTATGACATTAGGAAATGATGGACTTTAAAATGCGCATGCTACTTACTTTTACCTCATAGAATATGTCCACTTAGAAATGAGGGACTATTCTATCATATATTCTTAGGACAAGTTTATCACAAGTTTATTTAATAATCATCAAGGAATAATGGAGTGGATTCTTGATATTAGATGGTAAACCTTCATAAAATTGAATTACTCATTTATAATTTTTCTTCTTGTTACCTATATATTATATATAAGTATTTCTATTTTATAAAAAGTTTAAAAATCAATCTAAAAAATGATTAAACCCTCTGATTAAAGTAAGACGAAGATTCATTATTAGAAACATTTGTGTTCACAGATCGATACTTGGTTCTTAACAATACTATCCTACATATACGATAGGTACACTTGCTTATTTTGTGTGTGTTTAGTTCTAGTAGAAATCATTTTTATAAATTTAAAACACGATCTTGTGCAAAGCATAAATCTCAAATCAGTTTATAATTTAAGCACTCACACGCGCTTGCACATCAAGTTTTTGGCGCCGTTGCCGGGGAACATAGTACGTTTCTAAGAACGATCCAAATTTTAATTTAATCATTGTTTATAATTGTACAAATTTTTAACTTTTATTTTATTTTCTTTCACTTATTACTATATTAGAATTAATTATTTTAAGGTTAGCCTAAACTTTACCTTTAATTTCCTTTACCTTTACTCTAGTTTAATTAGCTTATATTTTAGTTTAGTTTTAGAATAGCTTAGACTAACTTTTAGCTTGACTTTAGCCTAACCTTTTGTTTAATTTAAATATAAATAGTTTAAATTTTGATTTAATCCCATGTGTGTCCTCTACACTCGGACCTGAGCTTGTTTCTCCAATTTCTGAACCGGAACGACTCTTTAGTCGACGAACGTGTAAACGGACTACAAAAACCACCGAAACAATCAAAGACAAGTCAGTAGACGCCATGACATCAGGAGAAAATCAAACTGAAGAAATTATGGAAGCACAAAACAATGAACCAAACATGAGCCAGTATGCCAATCCAACTCTCGAAGGCTACGGTACTGGAGTGGCTCCAACCGATATCACCGAACATTTCGAAATCAAATTAAGCACCATTCATATGGTGGAAAATTCAGTTGAATTTCATGGTCTCCTCGATGAAGAGCCTCTTTCTCATATATCCCCATTCTTACGAATATGCGGAACCTTTAAAATTCAAAACTGTTCATAAGATCAAATCAAACTCAAACTCTTTCCTTTCTCTCTACGGGGTCAAGCCTTGGAATGGATAGAATCCCTTCCTTCTGGTTCCATCACTACTTGGGACCAGATGGGTTGAACAGTTCTCCTCAAATACTTTCCGCCCGATAAAACTGCCAAATACCGAACCAGCATTACCGGATTCCGGATCGATGATGATGAATCGTTACACGCAGCATGGGAGAGATACAAAAGTCTTCTTAGAAGATGCCCACACCATGGACTGAGCGTATGGTTGCAAGTACAAACTTTCTTTGACGCACAATCCAGTCAAAACAAACAGGTCATCAACCAAGTCGCCGGTAGAGACCTGGGATCCAAATCACCTATCGAAGCATTTGAAATCATGGAGAAGGAAACAAAGAAGTGTTTCTCTTATAACCCACCAAGATCTACATCAATACATCAAGGATTGCATCACGTCGATTCCAACACTCTTGTCACCGCACAACTTGAAGCCCTTTCTAAAAAATTCGAACAGTTCAAGCCGAACTATCACAAACCAAGATCACCTGTGACACCTGTAGAGGAACTCACAAGATGAGTGACTGCAAACAAGTTGTTATGGCCATGGAAGAAGTCGATTTCATCACCCATAAAAACAACGCTTTCAGCAACAACTACAATCCAGGATGGAGAAACCACCCGAATTTCAGTTGGAAGGATGGAGATAACACTCAAACCCTACCCGGATTCAAAAAAAGACCAATGAATCAATCCTTCCAGTCTAAACCAGAATTCCAAGACTAAAGTTCCAGTAGCCATCAGAACCCAAGATACTCAAAAATCGAAGAAATGTTAATTCAAATCATGACCAAAACAAACGAAGCAGAAAAAAAGGCTGACTCAAGAGCTGTTGATACCAGCGGAGTATTGTTGAAACATGAAGCTGACCTAAAAAGTCAGCAAGCATTACTACAAAATCTAGAAACCCAAATCGGACAAATTTCCCGATAATTATCTGAAAGACTACCTGGCACTCTTCCAAGCAACACAATAACCAATCCGAATGCGATAGCTAACGCTGTTACACTCAGAAGCGGTACAACCATTGTTGCCCCACCAACTTCAGAACCAACTATGGAGAAGGAATCCCCTGACAAAACACAGGAGATCTAACAGGCAGGGCACAACCCAAGGAACCAGTCCGAACTTATGTTCCACCTATTCCATACCCTGGACGGCTGAAGTAGGAAAGATTGGAAGCTCAGTACGGGAAGTTTTTAGCACTCTTCAAACAATTCCACATCAATATCCCTTTTATCGAAGCCATTTCTCAAATGCCAAAATATGCTAAGTTTCTCAAAGAATTGCTGACAAACAAGTGGAAGCTGGATGAGCTATCACATGTCAACCTGAATGAAGAATGTTC
Source organism: Bidens hawaiensis (assembly GCF_021521415.1). Taxonomy (NCBI): domain Eukaryota; kingdom Viridiplantae; phylum Streptophyta; class Magnoliopsida; order Asterales; family Asteraceae; genus Bidens; species Bidens hawaiensis. The sequence goes on along the minus strand of NW_027499140.1, from coordinate 20,233 downwards.
ATCTGTCCTTCAAAACAAGCGGCCGCCGAAAATGACTGATCCAGGAAACTTTACTATCCCTTGTCTCATAGGAAATTTATCTGTTAGCAATGCCCTGGCCGACCTAGGAGCTAGTATCAATTTAATGCCTTATGCAGTTTTTGAAAAACTAGGGACAGGAGAACCAAAACCCACCCGCATGAGCATTCAATTAGCTGACCGATCTGTTAAATATCCTCGGGGCATTGTTGAAAACATGCTTGTCAAAATTGACAAATTTGTTTTCCCAGTAGATTTTGTAATTCTAGATATGGAAGAAGACAAAAGTGTACCTCTGATTTAGGAAGACCCTTTCTAGCGACTGCAAAGGCTATCATTGATGTTTGCACCGGCAAACTCACTCTCAGGGTTAATGAAGAGGCTATCACTTTTGAAATAGGGAAATCTATGCAACATCTGCAACATCACGACGATACATTATATTGTGTCGACATCATCGATTCCATCGTGAGTTGCTATGTGCGGAAATCTTCCATTAATACCCCATTAAAAACACATATCTTAACTGTTGTAAACATTACCCACCTTAGAACACTATAATCTCAATACTATCAATAACTATCATGAAACATCAGAAGTAGTATGTGAGATCACCGAACATAATGAAAAATAAAAAACATCAATCGAAGAACCACCAGCCTTAGAACTTGTAGAACTCCCAAACCATCTCGAATATGCCTTTATAGAAAAAGACTCTCAACTCCCAGTAATTATTTCATCTCACATTTTTAAAAGAGAGAAAGACGAACTTCTTGAGGTTCTCAAAAACCATAAGAAGGCTATCGCATGGAAGATCATGGATATTAAAGGCATCAACCCTTCCTTTTGTACTCACAAAATTCTCATGGAGGAAGAATACAAACCCGTGGTCCAACATCAAAGACGTCTCAATCCCAACATGCAAGAAGTGGTGAAGAAAGAAGTAATCAAACTCCTTTATGCCGGATTAATCTACCCAATCTCGGATTCACCTTGGGTTAGTCCAGTTCAAGTAGTACCAAAGAAGGGAGGAATGACAGTTGTAATGAACGAGAAGAACGAGCTAATCCCAATGAGGACCATCACAGGCTGGCGAGTTTGCATTGATTACCATAAGCTTAATGACGCCACAAGAAAAGATCATTTTCCACTTCCTTTTATCGATCAAATGCTTGAACGTTTATCTGGAAAAATGTTATACTGTTTTCTTGATGGATTCTCCGGATACATTCAAATTACCATTGCTCCTAAAGATTAGGAGAAAACCACCTTTACATGTCTGTATGGAACCTTCACCTACCGAAGAATGCCATTTGGACTATGTAATGCTCCAGCCACCTTCCAACGTTGCATGGTGGCCATCATTCATGAAATGATCGAAAACTCTATGAAAGTTTTCATGGACAACTTCTCAGTCTTTGGAGACTCATTCGATCATTGTCTAAAAAACCTAGACAGAATGTTAGCTAGGTGCGAAGAAGTGAATTTAGTACTCAATTGGGAAAAGTGCCACTTTATGGTCAAAGAAGGCATTGTTCTCGGTCATAGGATATCTCAAGAAGGATTAGAAGCTGATAGGGCAAAAACAGAAACCATCTTTAAACTTCCGCCACCAACTTCAGTCAAAGCCATTAGAAGTTTCCTAGGTCATGCAGGATTCTATCGTCGTTTCATAAAAGTTCTCTTAAATTGCTAGACCTATGACTAAACTTCTGGAGAAAGACACACCATTCGTCTACTCTGAAGAATGTGTTGAATCATTTAACACATTAAAATACAAACTTGTCAACGCACCAATCATGACTACACCCGATTGGAACCTTCCTTTCGAAATCATGTGCGATGCAAGTGACTTTGCAGTTGGAGCCATACTTGGACAACGCAAAGAAAAACACTTTCACCCAATTTACTATGCTAGTAAAACTCTTAACGATGCACAAGAAAATTATACCACGACAGAAAAAGAATTATTAGCCGTAGTTTTTGCCTTTGAAAAATTTAGATCCTACCCAGTTCTTTCCAAAACCATAGTTTACACCGACCATGCCGCCATACGATACCTCTTCAACAAGCAGGATGCCAAACCTAGACTCATTCGATGGATTCTATTACTCCAAGAGTTCAGCATAGAAGTCAAGGAAAAGAAAGGAGCAGAAAATATAGCCGCATACCACCTTTCACGCTTAGAATGCCCAGCTTCAGAAGAACCTCAGAAAGACATTATCAACGATAATTTACCACATGAAGTCCTTATGCATATCCAAGAAGTCTTGCAAGTGGAGGATGAAAGTCCCTGGTTTGCTGATTTCGCAAACTACTTGGCCTGTAAAATCCTAAGAAAAGGGCTAACTCATCAACAACGGAAGAAGTTCTTTTCTGGCCTTAAGTTATATTTCTGGGAAGATCCATACTTGTTTAGGATAGGTGCCGATCAGGTTGTTCGTAGGTGTGTATCAGGAAAGGAATCCCTAGATATCCTCAAACACTGCCATGAAGGACCAACTGGTGGTCACCACAGTACTGCCACCACGGTTAGGAAAGTGTTTGATGCAGGATTTTTCTGGCCCACCATATATAAGTACACACATGCTTTGATCCAAGCATGCAATGCTTGTCACGCAAAAAATGAGATGGCTCAAAAAGGCATTCAGATACGTTAAGTCTTTGATATAAGTGGAATAGATTTCGTGGGCCCATTTCCTAACTCATTCGGAAACAAGTACATACTTGTAGTAGTTTACTACGTATATAAATGGGTAGAAGCACAAGCTCTTCCCACAAATGATGCTCGAGTAGTTGTGCATTTTCTGAAAAAGTTATTTTCACGCTTCGGTACTCCGAAAGCCCTAATTAGCGACAGAGGTACTCACTTCTGTAACGCACTAATGGACAAGGTCTTAACAAGATATGGAGTCTACCACCGATTGGCAACACCATATCACCCTCAGACTAGTGGGCAAGTAGAAATCACGAATCGGGGAATTAAGAGAATCCTCGAAAGAACTATAGGAATGAATCGCAAGAATTGGACGGAAAAGTTAGATGACGCTTTGTGAGCCTTAGGACAGTGATGTGCTTGAAGTAGTCAAGTAATTTATTAACTAAAATTACGCTAAACTAGACACTAAGTAATACTCTAGACTCTTAAACTACTAACCGGAAAGTGTACCGGTCGACTCTAGTACAGCTAAGTAAGTCCGGATATCGAACCCACGGGACTTTTTAAATTGTGAAACTAGCAAATTAGACTCAACTATAAGACGCAACTATTTATTAATAATATTTGAGGGGGAGTTTAATACTAAAACTTAATAATAATTAACTAATGATTACTTAAATTAACTAATAATAAAACTAATAATAAAATATTAAAACCTAACCCTAATTATTATAATAATAATAAAACATAATCATAACCTTAAACTTAATTAATTAATTAAACTTAAACCTTAACCTTAATTACTTTAAACTAATAAACAGTTTAGAAAACTTTGATTAATTCAGATGATGAAGATAACTACCTAGGCTAGAATCCCCAAAGTTACGGTTATTAATTAAATGGAAAACTCACGTTATGGAACTGGGATTATAAAATAGACTCTTGACAGAAAACCCGAACAGGACCCTTGAACTTCAAGATGACGCCTATGGATTTCTAACAAGTTTTAAGACTCACAAGTTTTATATTAAACTTCCTTACGGTTATTTAATCGCTTATGTATAAGTATCTTTATGATGAAAACCTACCTTACAGCGCGGAATTCAAAGATAGCCAAGCAGGCTTAATTAACTTAATAGACTAAGCTGACAATCAAACCTAGACGGACTCCTTACGAAGAACTAAATCTAGAAATCCTGACCAACAAAGATCTATTAATAGCCTATCACCTTACAACTTTTTAGACTAGCAGCTCACTTTTATTTGTTTACTTGATTTTATTGTTTCTATGATCTTATTCGAATTCAATCACAAACTAGTCAATAACACATAGTAAATGACCTAACAAAACCCTATCCTACGAAACAATCAACAAGGGCAATGTGAAATAATAAATTCAAGTAAACGAAACCAAGCAATCAAACGCATCAATTAAATCAAACTCAACCGTTTACTTAGAACATAAAATCCATAACGAAACGAAATCCAAATAAAATCACTTTTTATTTCCTTATTTAAATTTTTTCCCATTACTTATATTGAGAATATTTTAGATCCTTCAATTTTTTTAAGTTGTCAAATTTGGATCGAAACTTTGGGGATGGTACAGTATGTCATCCGATGTAGGAAAAATCTGCCATTGCCTTTATTGATGATAATCTAGACATATTTAAGAAATAAATCCAACCGTGTTGAACACTTGAGAAAATTATTGGAGATGTCGAAGAAAAAGAAACTATATACTAAGTTTTCAAGTGTATCATCTATACAGATCATAAGAGTTTAAAGTATTTCTTCAAGCAGAAATGACTGAATAGGAGGCTGAGAAAATGGATGGGGTTAAGGATTATGATTGTGAAATCCAGTATTATCCTGGTGAGGCTAATGTAGTCCCTGACACACTAAGCCAAGAGGGTGAATGAGTTATCACGTAAATTAAGTCGTATAAATTAGTTAGCACTTCGGATTTCATGAGCGATATCCGCAAGGCGCAGTAGAAGTTATAAGAGATGAGAGAAAGATGAATAAGGAACGAAATTTCGGATTGCACCGAGATTTGGAAGATAATAATGATGATGTGAAAATCAGATTTGGTCGCATGGGGATTCCACGCTATGGATTTCTTAGAAGCTGAATATTGGATGAAGCTCATAAGTCTAGACACTCGATTCATGCCGGATTCACCATCAAGGCTTGAAGAAAGACAACTAGCGGCCGGGTATGATGAACAAGATATTGCAAGTCAAAGCAGAACACCAGGAACCGTATGAGAAGATACAATTTTAGAAGTTCTAAAATGGAAATGGGTCCACATCACTATGGATTTCATAAAGCTACCTTGTAGAGCTAAAAATTCATTATACCATTTGGATTATTGTTGACCGTTTGAAGAAAGTGCCCTTTATACCAATACGAGAAGCTATCTCGTCAGGAATGTTAGCTAAGGTGTTCATTAGCAAGGTTGTGGTATAGCATGGAGTGTCATTGTCAATTTTGGTAGACAAAGATACTTGGTTTACATCGAGGTTTCGAAAGGAAAGACGTTGGTTACATTGAAGGCAGATATTGATGAAAGTGAAACCCTTAAATAGAGTTCAAGTAAGGATGAGTTCATGGTATGTGTCAGCTATGGATGAACAGGATACTTTGCCTATGCAGATAAGAGCAACCACTAGTTCCACGAATGTGGAGTCGACAATCACACCGCAATAGGATGCCAGAATCCAAGGACAAAAGAGGGAAAGGTATGCAAGGAAGGCGTAGTGATGGTCTAGACTTATGTTTATTTGAGTTGAGTCTTAACACGAGTGATTAGGGTTATGACTGATAATCATGTGATCATGAGAGGGAAGTCATCTAGAATGCTAACATTTGAATAATACTATTAATGTCCATATGAGGGTCAGGATATGCTCGGGAAGACAGTTGGATAAGATAAATAGATATGATATATTAGACAACAGTGGAATCATAGGACAAGACGTGAGTTAGTTAGTCAAGAGAAGGAATATGTATCAGCATGGACTTCATGATCAACCTACAACTCATGAACCCTATGTCACAGTAGAAACCAAAAAATGGAAGGAGAATTAAATGGCGATTTAAGAAGTTCTCCGTCAAGTTATGTCACAGTTGCGCTCAAGAATTGTAAGAGCTGTTATATCAGAAAGAATAGACAAAAGGATTTCAGGGAGTAATCCTTAAGGAGAACTGGAAAGGTTCCTTTAATGGAATGTTTTGAACGTATTGCCAATCAGTATATTTGCTACAGGTTGTAATTGGACAGAAGGGTCATTCAGTGCCAAGTGTTGTGATAGTAAGTTCATGTAAGGCCCCGTTCCCGGTAGCCCTACTTTAGCATCAGATTTACTCATAAACGCAGTTCTTACAATCAGAGTTAATTAAAACTTTCGGGGAAACGTCAACTTAAAGCGTTCGTTACAAAACATTAAATATTTACTTTGATACCATAACACAAAACATTATATTTAAAACATCGTTTCTTCCATCTTCAGATGCCAGCCTTTCAATCCATGCCATGTGCCATCCTCATGCTAACTAGTTAATCTGCTCACTTGTGTGCATACTAAAGGTCAACTACGTTGAGTGAGCTCTAGTTAATCAAGCAACTTATCATACGACCACTACAAGAATTATATACGTATCCGAAGACACATAGTCCACTATCTAACCTGCTCACCTTACCACTTTACCTCTTATTTACCCCTACAGCTTAGCCACTTTAATAACGAATAACGTTATGCCACTTTGCCACTTTAATAACGAATCATGTTATGCTACTTTAATAACGAATAAGGTTATGCCACTTTAATAATGAAGTCACGCATAGGTTTACCCTACCACGTACTATCGTCATGCCACTAACACCCTTACTAGACCCTTGCTACTTCTATCACGCCCTACCTCTACTTGTCTACAACACACTTTATATCATTACATCATTTACATAATAACCAAGTCACATCACAAAATTTACACACACTAATAACCACTTGGGGATCATTCCCGAATGATGGTACACGCAATATCCGAAGATCGTTCGCACACCGACTAACGTTGCCTTCCCTGTCTACACGTGCAATATCTGAAGATCGTTCACGCACTAACAGACATTCATTCATAAAATATATAAATATATCACATCAACATTATAGCATACACTTACCACTTAGGGTAAGTGTATTCACACTTCACTTCCGTTAATGGTTATTCCTTCTTGAGCTATGCACGACTAACTGTATAACAATTACACGTATCAACTATCTATCGCTACCCATATCGCGTTTCTAGTTTAATTATAACCCCCAACGAATGGGGGTCCGGAGGCAGCGCCCTTGGCAGCGGGGTTCTAGGGGGGGTCCAAGGTGCAGAACCCCTGGCTGGGGTCGAGCTGCCAGGTCAGCTTGGAAAAATTTTATTTCCATTAACTGTCTTAACACATTTTCCATTAGATTTTAAATTATTATTTTATTCACCATCTCATTCTCTATAACGAATTAAGCCTAATTCTTTATCTAATCACAGTCTAATTCGTTATCTAGCACATGATCTGATTCGTTAACCAGTTTCGTTGTCTTGATTCGTTAGCTGATTCGTTATCTTTCCTTAGCTGATTCGTTATTCTAGTTCGTCATCTTTCATAACGAATTGGACCTTTATAACGAACTGGTCCTTTAACGAATTAAACCCTTAACGAACTGGGGGTTCATTCGTCATTTCTTCCTTAACGAAGTACTTAACGAATTGCAGTTAGTTCGTCAATTATTTCTTAACGAAAGGCTTAACGAATTGTGTCTGTTTCGTTATCTCATCTTGACGAATGACATAACGAATTACCTTCTAATTCGTTAAGTCTCCGTTAACGAACTAGGTTTAGGTCAGAATGTCACGTACACACATTCTCCGGCACCGCCTTTCCGGCGCCGGCGGCGCCGCCGCTGTCGGAATAACGGCATCTCGCCGGAAAAGCGAGATCTCGCTTATTTCACCACCATTTTCACCGTTTTCCGTCCTGTTCGATCCAGATCTGAGCTAGGGTGATCCCTAAGCTCGTGTTAGGTTCGGTTTATACCCGATTCCACCCGGATCTCGTAACTTTAATGGTTTAACGGTGTCGGCTCGTCGTTTCGTGACTAAATCTAACGGGTTTGAGTTCAAACAACATCATACAATCATTACCTTGGATTGGGATGGGTTTTCTTTTTGGTTTCGGCTAGAGAGAGAAAGTAGGATGAGAGGAGCTAAGTGTGTGTTTTGGTGGTGTATGGAATATGTGAATAGAAAGGATTAAAGGGTGATTTAAGGCTTAAATATTATGGATCATGGGCTTGAGCCCATGGTCCATCTTCCTTCCTTATTAACCCATATCCATTACCCAACACTAGCCCGACCCATACTAACTCCTACTTTATTTATTATTTCTCACTAACCCGAGTAAACTTCTCACCAATAAAATTAATATAATTAATATTAATTTTAGAAATTTGGGATGTTACAGTTCAATGTTTCTATTTGAAGGACAAGAAAAAAAACATGCTTTAAAGGAAATGATGAAGACTTGCTGAGTCTTGATAGAGAAGCGTATCATCGAGGGCTTCATGGACAAGCTACCATGGCCAGCTAAAACTAATGAACATCATTTTATGATGGCGAGACAAGGATAAACGTGCAAGCTAGGAAGCTAAGACGATTCAACAAAGGAGGTGAATACAAGAAGTATTCATTTTACAAAGACTAAGTAGGTTTCAAGGACGAAACCTCTTATTAGGTGGGTAGACTTGTAACATCCCAAGTTTCATCTGATATTTTAAATGAATCATGTTTAATTGAATTATAAAAGATAAATGGAATTATTTAAAGTACGAGGGGTTAAGTGTCATTAGATGAAAAGTTAAACATGAAACCCTACCTCTACCTTACAAAAGTAGTCACCATCTCATTTTATAATCACCTTCATCTCTAACCTCCTTATTTATCAAAATCCCGCTTTTGTGAGAACAACCCACGAAGATCCGACGATTCCTGAAGATCAACCCATTAGATCGGTCTCAAACTTTAACTGAGTGTTCATGGAATAAAAAAGGAGATTCCTACTGCTCAGATCTTCAATTAGAGGTGGGGAAGTCCAGGGTTTATCAACAAAACCGCAATAGATAAAAATAAAGATTTACGACAACTGTTTTGGTTTTCCAGTGTCTGTAGCGGTGGTTTTCAGTAACGACAAGCATAAGGGTTTGTAGATCTTGGCGAGACAGTTTCGTGGCTTCATGAATCGCCTAAATCGGAGTTCCTTTGATATGGATTTGGGCTATTCGAGTGATTACGAACGTAAACTGCATAGGTACATTTTTGTTAAAAAAAGGTTTACTTTTCGTGTACGAATTTGCATGAAACTTGGTAGGATGATAGATCGGGTCATGATTATTGATAAAAGTAAGGATCTTGTCAATAAATGGGAAATTTGCTCAGTTTGGGTTAAAACTATTAAAATTAGAATGGTAAACAGATGAGTAAATAGTGTCGGTGTGACACAAAACTTCTTAGGACGGTAAAGCGGGTTATAAGGAACTAAAAAGTAGCAAGCTTGGTTGGAAGAAATGATTGAATTGAGAGAACGAACCCAGTCAAATCGCACTGGCAATGCGATTCGATCCATTAGAACTCGACTCGATTCGTTTGTGAGAACTCGACTAGATTCGTTTGTGAGAACTCGACTCGATTCATTTATGAGAACTCGACTCTATTCATTTGAAAACTCGATTCGATTCGTTTGATTATTCTATTTGATTCATGTGAATACTCGACTCGATTCATTTGAATATTCAATTAGATTTGTTTGAATATTCGATTCAATTTGTTTAAATACTTGATTCGATTTGATTCGTTTAAATACTTGATTCGATTCCTTTGAATATTCATATCGATTCGTTTGAATATTTGATTTGATTCGTTTGAATACTCAATTTGATTCTTCTGAATATTCGATTCGATTTAATTCGATTCGTTCGAATACTTGATTCAATTCATTTGAATATTCGATTCGATTCGTTTGCTAAACTCGAATAGATTTGTTTGGCCTGTTCAATTCAATTTGTTTGGCCTTAGGTCAGAGAAGCTTGATGACCTGAGTAACAAGACTTGGTTAGAAAGCAGTTGATTAACACCTATATCTATTAAATAGTTAGTCGTGCTTAGTGGAAGATGACTGTCACCATCAATTCCGAAAGAAACATGACCCAAAGCCCTTTTTTCTGTTTATGTATTTGTGGTTGTGTGCATAATCCTATGCGATTAGTTAATTCACTTACCTTAATTGGTAAGTGTATCTTATATGAATGTTTTTTGAATGATATAGAAATGTTGAACGAATGTAGAAAATGCTTTAGAGTATGTATCTATATATATATATATATATATATATATATATATATATATATATATATAAAGGAAAGGTATGTATGGTCGTATGGTTGTACGGTCGTATGATTAAAGGGTGCATACCCTAATAATATCATGCGAAGGTTAAAAAGTTGCGTACCTTAATAATATCTTCAAAGGAAGGTTGCAGACCATAAAAATTTTATGAAGGTTAACGGGTTGCAGACCCTAATAATATTTGCGAAGGTTAATGAGTTACAGACCCTAATAATATTTGCGAATGTTATAGGGTGAAAGCCTCTTTAAAACGTAGAGAAAATTATGTATGTATAAGTAAGCTAAACCAAGAAAGTATGAAAGTATGAAAGAACAAAAGAATGAAAGAATGTAAGTATGAAATAATGCAAGTATGAAAGTATATAAGTATGAATGTATGTATGAATGAAAGAAGCAGGTTGATTATGTAATATGTATCTACAGATATGTATAAGTAAGTATGTGAATGTAATGTATGTTGCCTGATTAACTAGAACTTACTCAGCGTAGCTGACATTTAGTATGCACGCTGGGGAATAGGTTAAAGAAGTTGGCTTGAGGGAGACACATGACATGAACTGAAGAGGCTGACATTTGAAGAAGAATTGTCATGATGTTTTAATACAATGTTTCATGTTATGTTTAAAGACAAGATTTGAATATTTTGTATAGAATTGTTGAAGTTTTATATTCAGCGAAAAGTTTTAATTCACTATGATATTTAGAACCGTGTTTATGATTAAATCCAACGTCCAATGTAGGGCATCGAGCTCGGGGACTTATAAACGTCAGCCAAAATGTGTACTAACAAACTCTCCCTCGTCTCGTGCTCTTTTCCTTTATTGCTTGAACCTCTTGGTGTTCCAATCTGCACAACTATGAACCCTGAACGCATGACATACACGAACCATGCATTGGAATTGCATAGCATCTTCATTATCTCTGACATCTGCTCACTGAATCCAACTCTCGTATAATCCCTCATTATCAGATTTAGATAAGTTAACTAACCACATCGGGTCGATAACTCTAACAAACTCAGTATTTATGCCAACTCCCAACATAATCATGGCTTCAGTGGTTCTTGTTGTAGTACCACCTATTGAATTTCTTGTAAATACTTTGGGGAGAAGTCTTCACATGAACCTTCTTTAAAGTATGAGGCAACTTTACCTTAAGCACCAACTTCCTCCTTGTCGTTCTCGGATCAATCTCGTCAATGTACTTACGTTTTGGAACTTGCTGCTTGAAGTACTTGAACCCATACTTTACCTCGTGTAGTAGATGCATATAGAACCAATCCTCAATCTTATTTCCACCACAATTGATGAATGGTCTATTAGCAAATGTACACACATCCCACCTCGACAATGAAAGAACATTGACAATACGTTGAAAGTATTGGATGTCGTGCTCTCATTTAACAATACACACTTTCGGCTCCGAGTCGTATAACCACGAGATGATGTCGCCTTTCACTTTCTTCGAAGCTACAAACTTCTTCATCGGATAAGATGTTGCATGAGATTTCAGCCGCTTATCACCTTCCAGTTCAGCATACCGTAATACTTCAATGATCTTGTTCATCCTTGACTTATTATGAGTGAACAACCCATCATCTGAAGTTCTCATATCAGCTTCACTTACTTTACTCTTACCCTTATTCTTATCCTTTTATTTCTCCAAACGCTCTTCAGCTGCTTGATACTGCTCAGTAGTGGAAAATAGAATTCCTTCATCGGTATTTGTACAAATCAGGATATTCCTCAGCTGTCACGTCTTCAACCTCCATGTTATCATAATTAAACGATGTATTCCCAGTTGGAATACTAGTATCAAACCTCACTTCCTCATCATCCACGACCTCCATGCCATCCTTTTTCTCTAACTCATCCACATCTTTCTCGTTCAAACCTTGAAACAAGATTATTTGTTCTTTTGGTAACGAGTGGTCAACAAATTCACCTTCTTTTATATCATTTGCGTTCACATACTCATCACAACGCCTTTTTCACAATCCATAAATAGAATCATGTTAGTGGTATCATGATACATCACCAACTGCATTCCCGAATCAGCAGCTTCATCACCAACATCAGATGCAGATGTTCCATCACCTGGTTGCTGATCACCACCAGCATTACCCTTCAGTTTCTTTAGCATATCTTCTTTATATGTGAGCTGAATGATGGATTCGTCTTGTTTCTTTATTTTCTCCCCCCTGAGCAGTAACTAGTGCTCTCAACTCCTGATTCTCAGGATGCACATATTGATAGATCGCTCACCATCTTACGCTAATAGGCACACACTTGCTCTTGAAACAATCGTTCAACAGTATTTTGATTTTTCTATAAGTTAATCAAATTTAACAACTGCATCATTTGTTGCTGGATCGGCAAGTTAAAGAATGTTGGATTGACGGGCTGCATTAGACCTATTGGGACGATTAAATGATATGAAAGAAAAGTCCCATCATTGTATAGGTCATTGAATAGGACTTGTAGTTGAATCTGTATTCTGAGGAGATGGCATCGGGGATAATATAGATTGTGGAATCGATGCGAATCTCGGATCAGTTGAAATAGTAGTAAATAATGTAACAATCTGGGTACTTGTAACGATTCCGGCAAATCCAGGTATACCCTAGCCGGAATATACTATTTACGTGTTATTTAATACTGATTATATGAGTTATAGTACGTTTATACGAGTATATATGATTCATAGTACGAATCATACTCGATTATATAGTGAATCGTATTGGAATTACAATTAACCAATGAACGATTATTGAAACCCGAACGAATCGGGAATTACATTATAGACGAAGTATATAATGTTTAAGTGATGTTTGCGAAGTATTAATGCTTCGGGTTAGGTGAATTATAGCACAGAAAAAGGATTTCGATTTAATGGTACGTCGGTACGCTAAACGAAACCTTTAACACCAAACCAAGCAAGAGACGATCAATCAAGCCGAAAAAAGATGCGTAATTATTAATAATATGATGTTTTAATGTCATGGGTTAAGTTTTTAAAGTTTTTAAATCAGTTTTATGTAAATTTTATTTTAACCCGAAAAACGACCATTTTAGGCTCGTTTCAAGCCGAATTACGAGTTTAAACGAGAAACGAACTGAACCAGACTATCCACAACATTATCCGGATTGTGTAATCCAAATGAGTGGCCATGGTTTGAGATGTGGGCCCCCCCCACACCACCACTTAGGCCGGCTCCCCACACACACACATTATACATTTTTCATTTCCTTTTTTCTAAGAAAACTCTCCCAAATCCTCTAAACTTCAAGTGTCCATCAAATTTCTTGATCTCCAACCAAAGATTTGAAGGTATAAAACATGTTTTAAGGCTTTAATCTTGTTTCTAATTCTACAATATTGAGAAAAGGAGGTTTCATGTGAAAAATGGGTGAAAACCCGAGATGAAACCGATTCTCGTGTGATCAAGAGATGTATACAAGTTATACAAAGGATCTTGATCCAAGTAATTAGTTAAAAGAGTTTAGAATAAAATTTTACGGTTAAAATCTTGTTAAAATGAGTTTCCGAGTGAAAGATGGGTGAAAAACCGTGATGAAACCGACTCTTGCATGATCAAGAGATGTATACATGTTATACAAGGGATCTTGGTCCAAGAAATGAGTAAAAAGAGTCGAGAACGGATTTTTACGGTTAAAACCTTTGTTTTTACATAAAAACCGACACTATGAAAGAAATGGTTTGATTGTTGGTGTAACTTGCTTGGTATAGTGTTATTATGCTTGTAAGTGTTGTATCTAGCGGCTAGCAAAGGCTAGAAACCGAGATCCTTGCGATCTAAAGCTAGAAAACACAAGATAGTTCGATTTTCGTGTGGTTATGAAATTTGGACAGATTGTAGCACGCTTAGAGTCGGATCACGAAATTTCACAGAGATGATCTACACATGAAAATAAGAGATCTGTGAATTTTTGGTAATTTTTGGAATAAAAGATGAATATTTGGTGAATTTAATGCTCGGTTTTGGCCAAAAATAGTGAAAAATAGCTAAACATGATGAAAAATTCTGGAAAATTTAAGATAAGCTTTTTATAACATATAAAAGTCACCCACAAAATTTTAGCTCAGTTGGAAAAGTCTAAGTAGGCTTTTAGGGGAAACGAGTTCTAGGGCTTTCTAGCTCGGTTTTGGGTGAAAATGGCTTGAAAAATGAGTTTTAAGTTCTGGAAAAATTCCAGGGAGTTATGAGGATGGCAAGGATCATCCCAGAAAAATTTGGGATTTTTCTAAAGTGTTTTGGTATTTTTGACATATTTAGTGTTTTAAATGATGATTAAAAATAGATAAATAAATGTTAATATAAAAAAATAAATCTGGAAAAAATTTGTAAAATTTCTTTCTGTCAAAGTAAGTTTTGTGCAAAATTTCAAGACCCGAGACTAAACGGGTAAGTATTTGTGCTAAAATGAACATAAAAACAAATATTTAAAGCTTAAAACGTGGTAAACCGGCAAAACTCGCATAAGCGAGCTGACTGGCATATAAAAACCTAAAAATGGACCATTTTCATAAAACTAAGAAAATTAAGTAAAAATAAATCATCCGAAAATAATTCGGATGATTTGGGTAATTTTACCCGATTTTACTGTTTCCGGCACCTAAATGACGGAAACGGGCCCCGCGGCCAAACGGTGGTGTCAAACCGAGCTCTAATTTCATCACTTTAACTAAATTAACAGTCAAACACCATTTTTGGGTCGGGTGAGACCACACTCATTTTTGAAACTAAAAACGGATAACCGTGCTAGGCACGCAAATCAAGGAAATCATAAAAATGATAATTTTGACCGTCAGACTCTAAGCAATGTCACAATCTGAGTCCTTAGAAGTGTCACGGGATTAACATTGTCCCCGGATCGAGTACAGTACTGGGTTAACAATGTCCCCAGATGTACCGATTAATACGGATTTAATTTATGGGAATTATATAGTAACGACTTAGATATCATATTACAGATCCCGGCACGTAGCTGTTCATTATATTACCCCGACTCACAGAGAGGTGAGTTTTCACGAGCCCCTTTTTACCGAACTGTTTGGAATATTTTCCCGGGGCGGAAAGCATGTTATTATTCAAAGTATTTAAGTACATACTGATCGTATGGAAACACTTGTATATTTATATATATATTGTTTGTGGCTCAGAGTATATAAATTGTTATCGTATGGGGTTGTTCTGGGGTAACATAGTTTTCAGAGGGTTATTGGATATATTTCTGGGTTAACAGTGTTCCCAGGGGGTATTGGATATGTTTCTGGGTTAACAGTGTCCCCAGAGGTTATTGGATATGGTTCTGGGTTAACAGCGTCCCCAGAGGGTATTTGATATGCTCTGGGTTAACAGTGTCCCCAGAGGTTATTTGATATGTACTGGGTTAACAGTGTCCCCAGGGGTTATTTGATATGTACTGGGTTAACAGTGTCCCCAGGGGTTATTTGATATGTTCTGGGTTAACAGTGTCCCCAGGGGTCATTTGATGTGTTTCTGGGTTAATAGAATTTTCAGTTACGGGTTTAGCATAATTTCATCGTTAACATATGATTTTTATACTGATTTATGGTTTATAAAAAAATTAGTGAAACTCACCAACTATTCGTAGTTGACCCGTTTTCTTTACATGCTTTCTAGGTATGCCCAAGTTGGAATGATTGATATGTGCTTAACTATCTGTGCTACCTGTTGGAAGCTTGCTGCTCTATATTTTGTAATGAATATATATTAATGTCTTATCGGTAAAACATGTGTGTAACACCTGGACAGTAATGAAACTCGCAACTATGTAATATGTTATAAATTAATGTAGTGGTATTTTCTTTATAAGCAATGCTGTTGATATCAGATGTGTCTGTTGCATCCCGTGTACGTTTCCGCTGCGGTTACGGGGTGTTACAGAACTTGGTATCAGAGCCATTGGTTATAAAGAATTAGGATGTCTGAAAAAGATACCTAAAATATAACCAGTAGCTCAAGTATTATAGGATCTGAATATCAACTAATAATTTATAGTGACGAGATCGGGATGAACTTGGTTGGACAAGTGGGTTATTATGGTCCGGAACGTAATAACAGACTTGTCTGCACGAGGGAATTCAGGGGAAGTCACGGGGGACTTAAATAGGTAAAATTGGCAACATATGTGTAAATGTATAATAATATTATTATGTGGCAAAATTGTATAAGTAAGTGCATGATTAATTTAATTATGAATTACACTATGGAAAGGGACTATATGTTTGTTAACTTGTGTGCAGGTAAAAATGGCAAGAACACCTAGTGTGTCGACGGAAGAGGACCCGGAAGAGGTCAGTTCCGGGGCCTCTGGAAGCCCAAGTTTAGCACCCAGCTCCGAGCCTTCAGAGGCTAGTCATAGTGCCTCTAGACAGACCACCCCAGCTAGGAGTGCTAGTTTACCCTCCCCTGCTAGGGTTACCAGATCTCCTACACCACCCGCACCACAGACCGCCCCGATTCCCCCCAGACACGGTCCCCGCCTCACGGCGCGGATCAGTGCCCCGTATGTCCCGCCCACCGTTACCCCACCCAGATCCACTTACCTCAGGGGCGAGTCTTCCCGCCCCCAACCCGAGCCTGCGACCCTACCTGTGTGGGGTCTTCCAAGGCAGGAGCGGGACTTGGCGGCCTGGCTACGTGTGCTCACCGAACAGGTGAACGAGCACTCTGCCGCCCTGGTCGTGGGGGTACAGAGGCGGACGTACCTCGGGGACTGCATACTGGATCACCAGTATGCTATTGACCAGTTAAAGAAGGAGTGCTCATACTCCCACTGGTTGATCGGCCGGATGGAAACCCGAATCCGGGTTATGGTGGCGGTGTTGGTGGTGCTGGTGGCGGTGTTGGTGGGGTTGGTTTACCACCGTGTGTAGATGTGTTAGATGGTAGAATCTTGAACCGCTTTTTGATACTCCATGTGAGCAGTTAGTGGTGATGCTAACATGGAGTGAATCTTGTTTAGTTATGATACAACCACTGGCCCATAGGGGGTCTCTTGTAGGGCATATCATTATCGATACTTTTGGGTATCATTCAAGCACTGACCCATTGCGGGTTATGTCGAGGATGATACCAACATAGGCCCTTTGTATTAAAACTTAGTTATGTAATGATGACTGGGAAGTATGTAAACGGATGTTTGTGTAATATGTACTAATGTTTATTAATGTATGGAATGTGTTTTGTGTTTCATAATTTGGAATGGTATTAATTATATGTGTTTTCTTGATGTTGTGTAGAATGGCACCGAAACGATCAACGAAAATATCGGAAGTAGATGTGAGCCGTTTGATTGCTCAACAGTTGGAGGCGGCGATACCGGATATAGTATCGCGCATCGCCGCCAGTATTAATAATTCGTCTAATCCAACCCCTCTCGAGCAATCAAACGCCCATAAATAATGGCGGGGAACATAATGCTAATCCTCCACCTACCGATAACACGATTCCGAGTAATGACGCACCGCCTACGGTGGTCGCTACCGACAGTAATGGCCCTATACCTACTGTAGAGACCAACCGCACTGGACCATCCAGGGGTTGTTCAATCAAGGACTTTATGTTATGCAAGCCTTTAGAGTTTAACGGGTCGGAAGGACCGAATGGGTTAGTGAAATGGTTAGAGAAAATAGAGTCAGTGGTGAATATCAGCAACTGTCCCGAGGATTGTGTCGTTAAGTACGCCACCTGTATGTTCACAGACCATGCCTTGACATGGTGGAACACCATAGTACAGACTCGAGGTCAGGCGGCGACAAACCGCATGACCTGGACAGAGCTTAAGGATCTTGTTTTGAAACATTTCTGCCCAAAGAATGAATTGCAGAAACTGGAACATGAATTGTGGAACCTGGAAATGCATAGGGCGGACCACTTGGGATATACCAACCGGTTTAATGAACTGTCACGATTAGTCCCGTGGTTGGTCACCCCAGAGTCAAAGAGGGTGGAACGTTATATTTGGGGACTTACTCCAGTAGTGAGGAGTATAGTTAACGCGGGAGGGCACCAGACGTATGAGGGTGCAGTGACACAGGCTGGTATTGTCACATATGATTTCTTAAGGAGCGGATCGATAAAGGCGACAGGAGAGTCGGCTGGGGGAAAGCGAGGTACGTATGACAATAGGATCCGAGAGAAACAGCAAGGTAAACGTGCTAGACCCACTGCCCAGAACTACGCCATGACTAGTTCGGGCGGAAGGCATGAACCGCAGAGGGGAACGTTTCCTAAATGTGGGAAATGTGGTTACCACCATGGTGGCGTGTGCAAAGAGGTGGTGTGCCACCGGTGTGGCAGGATTGGGCACTACGCACCCAGATGTAGGACAAGCTTGAACAACCTGAACCGTCAACCGCAACCTATCCGTGCGCAATCATTTAGGAACCAACCAACCCAACAGCAAAACTCACAAGGAAACCAATTGGTGACCACCAGTCGTGCTTGCTACGAATGCGGGTAGCACAGATCACTTTAAGAAAAACTGTCCGAAGCTGAACCAGGGAGGAAATGGGCGGCAACCCGCGGGTCAGGCATCGTCGTCCAACCCGGCCAGAAGCCGAGCTTTCGTGATAGGGACGAGCGAAGCACGTCAGGACCCCAGCGTAGTGACAGGTACATTCCTTGTTTCTGACCATTACGCTTGTGTATTATTTGATACGAATGCTGATAGAAGTTTCGTCTCCGTTAAATTCCTGTCATTAGCAAACATGCCGGTTAGTGAATCCATAGAACCCTATACCGTTGAAGTTGCTAACGGTAAGACCATGATAGTCAATCAAATTGTTCGGAATTGTCCTTTTATTCTAAACGAACAATCCTTCCTGATTGACTTGTTACCAGTAGAACTGGGTAGTTTTGATGTGATAGTGGGAATGGATTGGTTAGCACGCAACAAGGTAGAAATAAATTGTGAAAAGAAACTCGTCAAAATCCGGGTGTCGGATGACGAAGAAGTATTAGTGCAGGGTGATAAGTCGGGCAATATGATGCCATTTATATCTCACCTCAAGGCGCTAAAATATATGCGTCAGGGATGTGTGGCGTATCTAGCGAGCCTGACGGCCACTGATTATGAGGAAAAACGAGTGGACGATATTCCCGTGGTACGCGAATTTCCACAAGTTTTCCCAGAAGAACTTCCTGGATTACCGCCAACCCGACAAGTCGAATTCAGAATCGACTTATTACCTCAAGCCGGCCCTGTTGCTAAGGCCCCTTACAGACTTGCACCGTCCGAGATGCAAGAACTATCCAACCAGTTGCAGGAATTGTTGGATAAGGGGTTTATACGTCCCAGTTATTCCCCGTGGGGTGCACCTGTACTATTTGTGAAAAAGAAGGACGGAAGCCTTCGAATGTGCATTGACTACAGGGAATTGAACAAATTAACCATCAAAAATAGGTATCCTCTTCCCCGAATCGATGATTTGTTCGACCAACTACAAGGTGCGAGCTATTTCTCAAAAATTGATCTTAGATCGGGATACCACCAAGTTAGAATTCAAGAGGAGGATATCCCAAAAACCGCGTTTCGGACTCGCTACGGCCACTACGAATTTTTAGTTATGCCTTTTGGGCTAACAAATGCGCCAGCGGTGTTCATGGATCTCATGAACCGAGTCTGTAAACCCTACCTCGACAAATTCGTCATTGTATTTATTGACGATATTTTGATATATTCAAAAAAGTAAAGAAGAACATGAGCGACATTTGAGGTTAATTTTGGAGCTTTTGGATCAGGAGAAGTTGTATGCAAAATTCTCCAAGTGTAACTTCTGGTTACAAGAGGTGCAATTCCTCGGTCACGTTATAAACCACCAAGGAATACACGTTGATCCGAGTAAAGTTGAAGCAATTAAGGATTGGCAAGCGCCTAAATCTCCGAAGGAAATCCGCCAATTCTTAGGCTTAGCTGGATACTATCGTCGATTTATAGAGAACTTTTCCAGCATCGCCCAACCTTTAACCCTCCTAACTCAAAAGGATCGGAAGTATGAACGGGGTGAAGAGCAGGAAACGGCGTTTCAAACGCTAAAGCAAAGGTTGTG